>NC_041386.1:50851045-50927926 GCF_002162155.2 Triticum dicoccoides
AGCAATAGCAGGCATAGCATGGTAGGAACACATCAGTGGCTTCAATCAACTCCTACACATGCTAGTGGGTTTCAACTATTTACTGTGGCAATGACAGGTCATGCAGAGGAATGGGTTCAACTACCGCAGCACAAGGTAGCAGATGAATCGTTGTTGTCCTAATGCAATAACTGAGAGCAGGAGCGAGAGAGTAGGGTTTTATCGAAATGAACAAGGGGGTTTGCTTGCCTGGTAAATCAACAAGGGAGGCACTGCTTCACAGACAGGTACTCTGGAACGTCTCCGGAGCAGGACCTATCGAGAAGGAACGGTGCCGGCAATCAAAACACAATCATATGCAACAATATGATGCATGAACATGGCATGTAGATGTGATGCTGTTTGAGCTAATGCAACTAGTAAACATTTAGTTTGAAGTCCATTTGAACCAAAGGTTCAAATGCATTACTAAATTAAGTCTCTTATATATGCCATGATGTGTTTTCTCATATTCAGCATGTATAAGTTGGTTTGTCATGCATGAAACTAGTACAGATGGAAAGATTGCATTTTCCTGATAATTTTTCATATATAAATTATTTCAATCTGAGCTACGGTTGAATTTCTATGAATTTTTGAAGTTTAAATCATTTTCTGGATTTTCTGAATTATTTTAAATCCAGAAATCATATTATTGCGCCAGCATGACGTCATCACTACATCAGCGGGTCAATGCGGCTGTCCAGGGTCAAACCTGACGTGTGGGACCCACACGTCAGTGACAGGGGGGTTAACCCCGAGTCAAACCTGGGCTGATTAGCTTTGACTAAGCCCTGGGGCCCACTCGTCAGCGTCAGTAGGTGGGGATTAGTGCCTAATTAACGGAGCCACGTCAGCCCGCCGGAGTTCTGGCCGGCGGCGACTTGCCGGACTTGCGCTACAAGCGGCGTTTGGTCGCGCGAAGACCACCGGGGCGTAGCCCGTCGTCGTCCGCATCCAGGGGAGCTGGTGGGGGGCTGCGGGGGCGCCGGAGCTCACCGGAGCAAAGCTCACGGCGGCGGCCGGAGTTCGGGATAGCGCGGGCGTGGGGCTGCAGCTCGCGTTCGAGCGAACGGAGGGCACAGGCGGTAGCTACGAGGCAGCAGGAGCACATCGAGCTACCACGCGAGGCGGAGGTGCTCGGGGGCACGGAGCTCGCCGGCCATGGCGGACGGCGGCTTCGGGCGCTCGCGGGGCAGCGGCTACAGGGCACGCGCGCGAGAGAGAGGTGAGGGGAAAGGAAGACGGGCTCACGGCGGACTCGCAGAGCAGGCCGATGTGCTCGGGGACGTCCTGCGTCCGGCGAATCGACGGCGATGGCGGCGAGGTCGATCTCCAGCGTCAGTGGTGAAGAAGACAACGGCGTCGGCGATGGAGCGCGTCCGGAGGTGCGTGGCTTGACGAGGAGGTAGAGGGGGTCGTGGCCGAGCTGGGAAGCATGCCAGGAAGGCGAGGGGAGGCCGGTGGCCATGGCAACGGCGAGCGATGGCGGCGGCTGCGCTCGGGTGCACTCGGGGAAGAGAGAACCAGGGAGGAGGGAGAGCGAGAGGGAGGGGAAAAGGACCGGGGCGGCTGCGTGGCGACGTTCCGGACGTCCAGGCGTCGAGGGGGAGGACAGGCAGGCAGGTGCCGTGGCGGCACGACGGTGCGCACGCGCCGGCCACACGCCCCTGGCCTCCTGGCGCGAGGAGGGGGACGACTGGCGTCGGCCAGTCAGCTAGGCCGAGCTGCTGGGCCGATCGGGTAAGTGGCCCAGGTAAGTCTCTCTCCCCTTTTCTGTTTTCTTTTCTAATTTTCTGACATTTGTTTGATTTAATAAAATACTAAATCAATTTATTTGCTTATGACAATTTTTGTAGGGGCCAATGGTATTATTTTAGAGCTCCTTTATAAATGGCATAATTTTTGGAGATATATTAATATATATAACTAATATATTTCCAATGCAAATATTTATCGAATTAATCCAAATGGCCAAAATAAATATCCATGAGCTCCTAAAAATATTGTTTTGATTTTTATCTCTGTCCAATATTTTCAGAGAGCAACATGAGCATTTTCTTGGACCCTTTTGGAGAAATTTTTATTTGGGTCATTTTCAAAAATGATTCTGAGGGTTCCACCAATCCTCATTTCAAATTTAAATGAGATTTAAACATGATGCACAAATGACTAGCTAGTCTAGGTCATACCAGACTAGGGATGTGACAACTCGCCCCCACTTGAAAGAATCTCGTCCCGAGATTCAGGGGTCGACGGAAAGAAAGCGGGGTACTCCAGTGGAAGACGATCTTCTCGCTCCCAAGTAGCTTCTCTCTCGGAATGATGAGACCACTGAACTTTGAGAAACTTGATGTTCTGATGTCGGGTAACACGCTCTGCTTGATCAAGAATGCGAACCGGGTACTCTCGGTATGTGAGATTATCTTGGAGATCAAGCGTTTCGTGGTCCACTCCGCGGATAGGATCCGAGAAGCAACGCCTGAGTTGAGAGACGTGGAAGACATCATGAACTCGAGAAAGATGTGGGGGTAGTTCCAATTGGTAGGCAACCTCTCCTCGTTTAGCGAGAATACGAAAAGGACCAATGTAACGAGGAGCCAACTTGCCCTTGATACCGAAACGATGGGTACCCTTCAAAGGAGTAACCCGAAGGTAAGCTTGGTCGCCAATTTCATAAGTCATATCCTTATGATGACGATCGTACTGACTTTTTTGACGAGACTGGGCTGTTTTCAAATTCTCACGAATGATGCGAACTTGCTCTTCTGCCTCCTGGATCATATCCGGTCCAAAGAATTGTCTTTCACCGGTTTCTGACCAGTTCAAAGGTGTTCGACATCTTCGTCCATAGAGAACCTCAAAAGGAGCTTTCTTGAGGCTGGATTGGTAGCTATTGTTATAAGCAAACTCGGCAAAAGGAAGACATTTCTCCCAATCCATACCGAATGAGATAACGCAAGCTCTGAGCCTGTCTTCGAGAATTTGATTGACCCGTTCCACCTGACCACTCGACTGAGGGTGGAAAGCGGTACTGAAGGAAAGATGGGTTCCCATGGCAGTTTGGAAACTCTCCCAGAAATGAGAAGTGAAAAGACTGCCACGGTCTGAATTGATCTCTAGTGGAACACCATGAAGTGACACTATTCGAGAAATATATAAGTCAGCAAGCTGACCAGCAGTGATACTTTCCCGAACAGGAAGGAAGTGAGCCACTTTGGAAAGACGATCAACGACTACGAAGATAGCGTTATTCCCTTTCTTGGTCCTGGGAAAGCCGGTAATGAAGTCCATACCAACTTTATCCCATTTCCACTCAGGAATAGCTAAAGGCTGAAGGGTGCCAGCAGGCCTTTGATGCTCTGCCTTAACGCGACGACAAACGTCACAGTTAGCAATGAACTCAGCGATTTCTCTCTTCATCCTAGTCCACCAGAACCTCTGGCGTAGATCCTGATACATCTTAGTACTACCGGGATGAATTGTGAGAGGAGATTCATGCGCCTCCTTAAGAATCAATTGTCGAAGATGTTGCTTCTTGGGGACCACCAGGCGGTTCCCAAAGAAAACAACACCTCGATCATCTATAGAGAAACTACCAGCAATACCCTTGGCAATGTTTCTCTTGATCCGGGTAATCCCCGTATCATGCTTCTGGGCTTCTATGATAAGATCCACAAGGGTAGGTTTCGCCACCAAGGTAGAAAGGAATCCGTGAGGAGCAATGTGAAGATTAAGCTTACAGAATTCCTCATGGAGAAGTGGTTGACCTTGCTGCAACATGAGATTGTTGCAATAGGATTTACGGCTTAGAGCATTATCCATGACATTGGCTTTGCCTGGGGTGTAGGTAATCCCTAGATCATAATCTGTGATTAACTCCAACCAACGTCTTTGCCTAAGGTTCAAATCTGGTTGGGTGAAGATATACTTGAGACTCTGGTGATCGGTGTAGATCTCGCAACGTTTACCAAGGAGGTAATGTCGCCAGGTCTTGAGTGCATAGACTACGGCTGCAAGCTCTAGATCATGTGTGGGATAATTATCCTCATGTGGATGCAACTGTCGAGATGCATAGGCAATCACATGACGATCCTGCATAAGAATGCAACCTAGTCCCTGTCGTGAGGCATCGCAGTAGATAATAAAGTCTTTAGTGAAATCCGGTGGCACAAGTATGGGAGCAGAAGTCAGGCGCCTTTTCAGTTCCTGAAAACTGTGTTCACACTGTGGGGACCACTCAAACTTTTTATCTTTCTTGGAAGTTCCGTGAGGGGTTTGGCTACTTTGGAGAAGTTTTCAACAAAGCGGCGACAATAACTGGCTAGACCAAGGAAACTCCTAACTTGTTTAACGGTCTCAGGTGGAGTCCAATCGAGAACAGCCGGAACTCTCTCGGGATTGACAGCAATGCCCTTACCAGAGATTACGTGGCCTAGGTAGGTCACTTCTGGCAACCAAAATTCACACTTGGAGAACTTGGCATAAAGGCGGTGCTCTCTGAGTTTTTCTAACACAAGTCTAAGATGTTCGGCATGCTCTTCCTCGTTCTTCGAGTAGATAAGAATATCATCGAGGTAAACCACGACGAACTTATCTAAGTACTCCATGAAGATCGAGTTCATCAAGCGGGAGAATGTGGCTGGGGCGTTGGTTAGGCCAAAGGACATGACGGTGTACTCGTACTGACCATAACGAGTGACAAAAGCTGTCTTGGGAATGTCCCCGTTTCTGATTTTGATTTGGTGGTAGCCTAACCTTAAATCCATCTTGGAAAAGACTGAGGATCCAGCGAGCTGATCATACAGGTCGTTGATCCTGGGGAGCGGATACTTGTTCTTTATCGTGACCAAATTAACGGGACGATAATCAACGACCATCTGGTCCGTACCATCCTTCTTTTTTGACGAAGAGGACGGGGCAAGCCCAAGGAGAAGAGCTAGGACGGATGAAACCCTTTTGCAAGGACTCATCAAGTTGTTTCTTAAGCTCGGCTAGTTCTAAGGGTGCCATCTTGTAAGGTCTCCAGGAGATTGGAGCTGTTCCTGGGATAAGATCTATGACGAACTCTACATCTCTGTCAGGTGGAACACCTGGCAGTTCCTCTGGAAAGACATCCGGAAAGTCATGGACTACCGGGATATCTTCAAGGTCTGGAAGAGGGCTGGCATTAAGGGAATAGAGCTGACGCTTTGCAACTCTAGTGGAGACAGTGACTATCTTGCCAGATGGGTGTGTGAGCTGAACAGACCTGGTGAAACAATCAATCTTGGCATGATGAGCTGTCATCCAGTCCATACCCAAGATGATGTTAATATCCGAAGACTTGAGAGTTATCAAGGAAGCAAGGAATACAAGTCTGTCAACAAGGATTTCATTGCCATAACTTATCCTAGAAGTTTGCCATTTGGATCCAGGAGTTTGAATAAGTAGTGGGGAGGGCATATCACAAAATGACATGTCGTGCAAGCGGGCATAGCTTTCAGAAATGAAGGAATGAGACGCTCCAGTATCGAACAAAACCGATGCCGGATGACAGTTGACAAGGAGTGTACCAAGAACGACATCTGGATCATCATGAGCGGCTCTAGCTGAGACGTGATGCACACGTCCATGTTCAGTGGGAGCTGACTTGGCACTGATCATCTTGCGTGATGGCTTACCATGGCCAATAGACTTCTCGGGCTGGGGTGGAGCAACTCTGGTCTGAGTGCAAATACGGGCAATGTGGCCTGGCTCTCCGCACTTGTAACAAATCTTGGAGGTAGGATGTGGACCTGCATTGGAAGGCGGTCCACCAATAGGCCTGGGTGGAGCATACTGCTGAACTGGATGAGGTGCCACATAAGATGGCCTCGATACATATTTGGGTGGAAGAGCGGAGTTTGGAACCCAAATCCGGCGCTTCTGAGAGCTAGAACCGGAGGAAGATCCCAAAGCACGAGTGTGCTTACGAGACTCCTCGTAAGTGAGTTGAGCTGTCTCTGCATTAATGGCCTTGTTCACAAGGACTTGGAATGTACCACAATGATGCAGGTGGAGATCACGACGCAACTTGGGGTTGAGACCCTTCCGGAACCTAGCCTGCTTCTTGGCGTCCGTAGACACCTCTTCTGTGGCATAACGGGCGAGGTTCTCAAACTCTCTACTATAGGCATCAACAGCCATCTTACCCTGGGTGAAACTACAGAACTCTTCTCTCTTGCGATCAATGAGGGCTTCAGGAATGTGATGCTCGCGAAAAGCCTCAACGAAATCCCTCTAGGTGGAAGTCTGGCCAGCTGGAAGCATAGCCTCATAGTTTTGCCACCAAAGACTAGCAGGACCTTCCAGGTGGTGTGCAGCATAGGTGACCTTGTCACTTTCGGCTACGCTCGCGGAATGCAGCTTATGAGTGATGCTACGGAGCCAGTCATCTGCATCGAGTGGCTCGATGGAATGATGAAAGGTAGGTGGGTGCAAGCGAATGAAGTCATGAATGGTCACAGACTTATTGGACTGATGTGCGGTGTTCTCCTCGATACGTGCCAACAAGCGGTTGGACTCACGCTTGTTCCTCTCCATCTCTAGCATGAACTCTGTCAACGAAGGCTGGTCAGGAGGATCCTCATCCCGACCATCTCCGTGGTTCTGGCTACGAGCAACGGAACTTCGCTTAGCTGATGACATCCTGAGAAACGAACCAAGGACGGAATCAGCATCAACTATGGACTGTAGAATGTAGGACAAGGAATTAGTATCTCTCGAACTCCTAGGGAAATTTCGGCAGCATAACGGCAGTAAAATGCTCAGAATGAGACAACCTACTAGAAAAATGGGGTGGTAACATACTCATCAACATTACTCAAGGTTCTGAGATCATACCAAACAGATTACACCGGAGATACTCAAAACTAGGGTACGACTCTGATCAACCAATCCTATGGGACTACGGAGTAGTAACACGTGATCCTGATAGACGGAAGAGAAAGCCTAGTTCCTTAATCCCGTCGGAAAGATAGGATGACTCAGATCAGAAGGCCATGAGGTAAAGGAGTAAAAAGAGCTTTACGTTCCAACCCACAATCAATTCCCTTACATAACTAAAGAATTTCTAGACTCAACTTCGACCGGTTTGGCTTGGTAATCCTACAGGCAGTCAGGCTCTGATACCAACGCTGTCAGGACCCCGACTCGATGCCACATCGATCTAGCATGTAACACCTCATATCGCTTTGCGGCCTCACGCACGGTATCCCCACGGGTGTCGCCTTACCTTTGCCCGGGACCGTTTGCGCATTTTGGCACACGTATATGATGGTGTCGCTAGCATCCATATGATAAAGAGCCCGGGCTGACATGGCTAGTCGTAAAACCCAAAGTGGCACTAACTTACAGGGACATGCATTCATGACCCAGCATCGAACGTGTTGGTCATCAGCGAGTGAATCCAGGCTGTAGCACTGGGCTAACAGGACTCTGGTGAACCGGGCTGTAGCAGGCTAGCAGGACTCCGGTATTCATCGCGTGACATTTCCCCGAAGGGACAGACACAGGATCGAAGAAGGACACATGCCGGCCTGCCTAAGTGTTCCGGAGCAGTAGCAAGCTACCAGGGCTCAGTGGAAGCACTAGGAGACATTTCCCGGTAAGAGAGGCTACTAAGGATAAACAACTAGATAGTCAGATCCCACACATAGGAATACACATTACACGTACGCATAACATGCAAGTATGTGTTGTACAACATGGCATCACAGCATAACTCAACAACTCATATAGATAAAGGCTCAGAAGAGCCGTCATAGCAATTATTGCAAACAGGGGTCACAAGACCCATCATACAGAGCATACAAGCAACAAGCGGAAGATTACATGTCTGGGTACAGACATCTACAAATGAAAAAGGCTGAAGAGCCTGACTATCTACAACATCCGATCAAGATCGTAGCTGAGGTACTAGCTACTAGTCGAAGTCCACGAGAACACTAGTAAGACCGAAGTCTCCGCTGCAAAAACATAAATAAAGCAACATGAGTACAAAGGTACTCAGCAAGACTTACATCAGATCCTATCATACATGCATTTGCATCAAGAGGGTAATGTGGGGTTTAGTTGCAGCAAGCCAGCTTTGACTCTGTGGCTATCCTGTTCTACGACTACCAGAAACTCTGGAGGTGAAACAACGTACACGAGTCCACTAATCACCACACAATACACTACTATGGACTCATCCCCGTCTCCCTACGAGAAGGCCATCCATAGCACTCACACTTGTCTTGAGCATTTTAGGGTATCCACTTCAAGTTGTCTATGTACCATGTAAGCATCCAAGAAGTCCATAACCGCGGACCCGGCTATTCGAATAGATCATGTTAACCATGCAGGGGTGTACTTCTTCACACACGCTCTTGCCACTTACCGCCATGTACACGTCATGTATCTCGGCAACCTTCAAGCGGAAGCCTGGCGAGGGTGTCGGCCACGACCTGACTAACCACACAAGACTCTAATCCAGGTTTATCGCCTATTCGGGTTTCATCCGCAAGGAGATCCGGCCGGGGTTTCACTCACGGCCCCAAACGATGTGTGCAGGGTTCCCAAGCCCACCTCGCCGGATGGATCTACGCTTGGTACACCGTGCCACTGGTGCCTAGTCTGTCCCAAGCCCACCTGGCCGGGTGCCACTTGGTAGACTACTAACACTACCTACAAACACCAGAAACTAGTTGCGACTCCTGGACAGAGATCAAGTTGGCTAATAAGTCGAGAGGGGTCGGGTTACCGGAACCCAATGTGTGGTAGTATCGAGTCATTGGACAACATACATAGAACTCAGTGCTTAAGGACGGTTCCAGTGAGACAACCCACCATGTACTCCTACATGGCCTCTCACCGCTACCTTTACCAAATCGTGTTCACACACTTAACTCTCAGCACCAGAACATATCGTAACACTCCAATTCATTCCCAATGAATCAGACCTGACACAACTCTAAGCAATAGCAGGCATAGCATGGTAGGAACACATCAGTGGCTTCAATCAACTCCTACACATGCTAGTGGGTTTCAACTATTTACTGTGGCAATGACAGGTCATGCAGAGGAATGGGTTCAACTACCGCAGCACAAGGTAGCAGATGAATCATTGTTGTCCTAATGCAATAACTGAGAGCAGGAGCGAGAGAGTAGGGTTTTATCGAAATGAACAAGGGGGTTTGCTTGCCTGGTAAATCAACAAGGGAGGCACTGCTTCACAGACAGGTACTCTGGAACGTCTCCAGAGCAGGACCTATCGAGAAGGAACGGTGCCGGCAATCAAAACACAATCATATGCAACAATATGATGCATGAACATGGCATGTAGATGTGATGCTGTTTGAGCTAATGCAACTAGTAAACATTTGGTTTGAAGTCCATTTGAACCAAAGGTTCAAATGCATTACTAAATTAAGTCTCTTATATATGCCATGATGTGTTTTCTCATATTCAGCATGTATAAGTTGGTTTGTCATGCATGAAACTAGTACAGATGGAAAGATTGCATTTTTCTGATAATTTTTCATATATAAATTATTTCAATCTGAGCTACGGTTGAATTTCTATGAATTTTTGAAGTTTAAATCATTTTCTGGATTTTTTGAATTATTTTAAATCCAGAAATCATATTATTGCGCCAGCATGACGTCATCACTACATCAGCGGGTCAACGCGGCTGTCCAGGGTCAAACCTGACGTGTGGGACCCACACGTCAGTGACAGTGGGGTTAACCCCGAGTCAAACCTGGGCTGATTAGCTTTGACTAAGCCCTGGGGCCCACTCGTCAGCGTCAGTAGGTGGGGATTAGTGCCTAATTAACGGAGCCACGTCAGCCCGCCGGAGTTCTGGCCGGCAGCGACCAATAACGCGGCGGCGACTTGCCGGACTTGCGCTACAAGTGGCGTTTGGTCGCGCGAAGACCACCGGGGCGTAGCCCGTCGTCGTCCGCATCCAGGGGAGCTGGTGGGGGGCTGCAGGGGCGCCGGAGCTCACCGGAGCAAAGCTCACGGCGGCGGCCGGAGTTCGGGATAGCGCGGGCGTGGGGCTGCAGCTCGCGTTCGAGCGAACGGAGGGCACAGGCGGTAGCTACGAGGCAGCAGGAGCACATCGAGCTACCACGCGAGGCGGAGGTGCTCGGGGGCACGGTTCGCCGGCCATGGCGGACGGCGGCTTCGGGCGCTCGCGGGGCAGCGGCTACAGGGCACGCGCGAGAGAGAGAGGTGAGGGGAAAGGAAGAGGGGCTCACGGCGGACTCGCAGAGCAGGCCGGTGTGCTCGGGGACGTCCTGCGTCCGGCGAATCGACGGCGATGGCGGCAAGGTCGATCTCCGGCGTCGGTGGTGAAGAAGACAACGGCGTCGGCGATGGAGCGCGTCCGGAGGTGCGTGGCTTGACGAGGAGGTAGAGGGGGTCGTGGCGGAGCTGGGAAGCATGTCAGGAAGGCGAGGGGAGGCCGGTGGCCATGGC
The DNA here is from genome assembly GCF_002162155.2 of Triticum dicoccoides. NCBI lineage: Eukaryota > Viridiplantae > Streptophyta > Magnoliopsida > Poales > Poaceae > Triticum > Triticum dicoccoides. The sequence goes on from NC_041386.1 coordinate 50,861,549, forward strand.
AACGGCGAGCGATGGCAGCGGCTGCGCTCGGGTACGCTCGGGGAAGAGAGAACCAGGGAGGAGGGAGAGCGAGAGGGAGGGGAAAAGGACCGGGGCGGCTGCGTGGCGACGTTCCGGACGTCCAGGCGTCGAGGGGGAGGACAGGCAGGCAGGTGCCGTGGCAGCACGAGGTGCGCATGCGCCGGCCACACGCCCCTAGCCTCCTGGCGCGAGGAGGGGGACGACTGGCGTCGGCCAGTCAGCTGGGCCGAGCTGCTGGGCCGATCGGGTAAGTGGCCCAGGTAAGTCTCTCTCCCCTTTTCTGTTTTCTTTTCTAATTTTCTGACATTTGTTTGATTTAATAAAATACTAAATCAATTTATTTGCTTATGCCAATTTTTGTAGGGGCCAATGGTATTATTCCAGAGCTCCTTTATAAATGGCATAATTTTTGGAGATATATTAATATATATAACTAATATATTTCCAATGCAAATATTTATCGAATTAATCCAAATGGCCAAAATAAATATCCATGAGCTCCTAAAAATATTGTTTTGATTTTTATCTCTGTCCAATATTTTCAGAGAGCAACATGAGCATTTTCTTGGACCCTTTTGGAGAAATTTTTATTTGGGTCATTTTCAAAAATGATTCTGAGGGTTCCACCAATCCTCATTTCAAATTTAAATGAGATTTAAACATGATGCACAAATGACTAGCTAGTCTAGGTCATACCAGACTAGGGATGTGACACTTCTGCTATGGATAATGCTTATGATGATTCTAGTACCTTGCTTGATAATGATGATGTACCACTTGGTGAATTTCTTGATAAACAAATTGCTAGAGTAATACAACATGATGTTGTTAAATCTGATGATGAGCTTGAAAGTGAATCTCCTAAAAACCTTCTAGAACTAGCCCTCATAGATATGAATTGCCTAAGGTACTGGAAGTTTGTGTTATGAATGAGGAGACAACTAGAGATATTCCTGCTTGCAGCGATAGAGATGATCTAGAGAAATTATTATGCAAGTATAAAGAGAAATCTCTGAATGCTAGAATGAAATGTGATCCTAAGTTTTCTACTTCACCTATCTTTATTGATGATAAGGATTATGAATTCTCTGTCAATGCAGAGTTATCTACTTCGGTTGATTCCGATCCTTTCCATGATTATGAAACTGAAACTGTTGTGGCACATCTTACTAAGTTGAATGACATAGCCACCCTTTTTACTCATGATGAGAAAACTCAGTATTACATTATTCTCAAATTATTTCCTTTCTCATTAAAGGGTGATGCTAAAGCTTGGTACAATACTCTTGATCCTGGTTGTGTGCGTAGTCCCCAGAATATGATATATTACTTCTTTGAAAAATATCTCCCTGCTCATAAGAAACAAGCTGCCTTGCAGGAAATATTTAATTTTGTTCAAACTAAAGAAGAGAGTCTCCCACAAGCTTGGGGGAGGCTTTGCCAATTACATAATGCTTTGCCTGATCATCCTCTAAAGAAAAATGAAATACTTGATATCTTCTATAATGGACTAACCTATGCTTCTAGGGATTTCCTAGATAGTTGTGCTGGTTGTGTTTTCAGGGAAAGAACTGTTGGACAAGCTAAAGAATTATTGAATAATATATTGAAAAATTATGATGATTGGACTCTTCCTGAACCACCGGCTAAACCCACTCCGAAGAAGAGTGGTATATTATATCATATTCCTGAAGAAAAAGGTATTAAAGTCGAGGATGTTAGAAATTTACCTCCTATTGAAGAAATACATGGGCTTAATACACCACCCTTCCTAAGGTGGTAGAGGTAAATTCTCTTATGAAGCTTAATGATAATGGCAATCCTCACAATATGCACCCTAGCCAATGCCTTTATGAGTTTGAAAACTACATTAGAAAACAAGATCACTTCAATGCAAATGTTATTAAACAATTGAAATACAATTCTGATATGATTGCTCGCTTGAGTGACTTGTTATTTAGAATCTCAAATGATGTTAGAGGTGTTGGAAAGCATGCTTCTATGGTTCAAACTCAGTTACAACAAGTGGATAAATCTCAAAGAGAGTTGCTTGATGAAATGAATAATAATATACATGACTTTGTTGTTAGAGTTGCAACTAGAGGTGGTAAAATGACGCAAGAACCACTTTATCCTTAGGGACATCCTAAAAGAATTGAACAAGATTCAAAAAGAGTTAATACTGATGCACCTAGTCCTTCTAGAAAGAAATAGAAGAAGAAAAATGATAGGACTTTGCATGCTCCTAGTGAACCTGAAATAGAAAAACCTCCTGATAATGATAATGGAACTTCTATCTCTGATGCTGAAAGTCAGTCTGGTAATGAACACTCACCTAGTGATAATGAAAAAGATAATGCTGATGTTCATGAAAATACTCAACCAAATAATAAAGAACTAGACAATGATGTTGAGATAGAACCACATGTTGATCTTGATAACCCACAACCTAAGAATAAAAGGTATGATAAAACAGACTTCATAGCTAGAAAACACGGTAAAGAAAGAGAACAGTGGGTTCAAAAACCTGTGCCTTTTCCACCCCAGTCAACTAAAAAGAATGATGATGAAGAATTTTAACGCTTTGCTGAAATGCTGAGGCCAGTCTTTTTGCGTACTCGTTTGACTGATATCTTGAAGATGCCTCCTTATGCAAAGTATATGAAAGACATCATAAAAAATAAGAGAAAAATAACGAAAGCTAAAATCTCCACTATGCTTGCTAATTATACTTTTTAAGATGGAGTACCTAAAAAACTTGGAATCCGAGAATACCAACTATACCTTGCTCCATCAAAAAGGATTATGTGAAAACTGCTTTGTGTGATTTTGGAGCTGGTGTTAGTGTTATGCCTTGCTCTTTATATAAAAGACTTGATTTAAATAAACTCACACCTATTACCGTACCTATCGGTATTTGTGAGGATGTGCCCGTTGTTTTTGCTCATGTTACTATTTTGACTGACTTTGTTATACTTGAGATGCCCGAGGAAGACAACATGTCAATTATCCATGGTAGAACCTTCTTGAATACTGCAGGGGCTATTATTGATTACAAAAAAAGCAAGGTCACTTTTCATATCAATGGTAATGAGCATACGGTGCACTTTCTGAAGAAACAATTCCAAGTGAATGGTATTAATGTTATTGAAAAATCTTTGACAATCACTATTGGAAGCTTTCAAATATCTCTACCTACTGCCAAAAATAAATATGAAATGCTTGTTGTTGGGAACATTCATATCCCCGTTGAGGTAACTTAGTGATTTACGAAAGTTCTTTGGTTTCATGCTAATCGAAAGTGGTTGTTAATAAGACTTGGTCAACCTTATTAATGGATCATTTTTTGAGCGGTATGAAGTTGATGAATTTAGTAAGCACTACCTTCTGTCCCTATTTTTCGTTTTCTGTTTTTATTAGTTAAATAAAATAAAATGCCATGTTTTGTCTGTTTTCTGATTTTCCTGTGCAAGAAAAAAAGACCCAAAAATAGAAGTTCTCAGAATGCCCTAAAATTTGAATACAATTTTTTTAAATATTTCTGAATTTCTGGTGCAAATAATATCAGAGGGAGGTGCACCAGGTGGGCACAATCCACCTGGGCACACCAGGACCCCCAGGCGTGCCCTGGTGGGTTGTGGACCCCACGTGGGCCCCTCACTTATCTCTTTACACCACATCATCACCTACCTCCAGAAAAAATTCTCCATTGCTCTCTCTCTCCCATGTTCTTGCTCTCAAACCCGCGGATTTCGATCTCTTTGCTCGAAGCTCCATTTCCGAAACTATTTCGGGGGTTGTTGCTTGGTATGTGACTCCACCGTTTGTCCAATTAGTTTTTATTTTAGTGGTTTATATTTTGAATAATTAGCTACTCTTGGTGCTGCTGTAGATGAGCTTGCATGTTGAATTCTTAGAGTTCTAAGTAGTTTGAATGCTTGCTATGGCCTCTATGTATCTCTGTGAGTAGTTGGTATCCTTTTTGTGAAGTTTTGTTGAGAAAATTTTGTGGGCTAATAAATTTCAGAATTTATGTTCATAGGAAAACCATGAATATCTTTAGGAAGTTTGGCTCTAGGAAGAACTCCAAGGGTGTTATTGGGGATTCGTCTGATAGTGATCTCCATCCTCGGAGGTTGGTGGAAGTACGGCCATGTGAATGACCGCACACCCCATTCCTGGAAGAGGCTAGAATCCTTCAGGAGTTCACACAATATGCTGCTAATGCCGGCCTCACCCACTTCATCGCAGATGAGTGTGAATAGCATCAAATCCTCACAAATAGCTTTGTTCAAAGTTTTACTTTCCTTCCTAGGAATAATCCTCCTGAAGTGAGTTTTGATTTATATGCTGAAAACTATTAGATACCACTTACTGAATTTTGTAACATATGCATGATCCCTTCTGATGGGAGCTTAGCCGAGCCTAGGCCGACGGTGTTTGAGACCTTTCATCGCACTTTGACCGTGGGAGATGACAGGGCGGTGTTGGCCGTCATTGCCACTAGCATACACTTTCCTGCAATGCATTATTTTACTTTATTTATCGCTAAGTGTTTGCTTGCTAGGGAAAAAGTGGGTGCGCTCAGTGCACCAGACTTTGCTGTTTGAGGTCGTGCACAGGAGGGCGGCAACACTTATAGCTTGGGAGCTATTGTGGCTCATCGCCTCCACATTAATAAATCCAAGGGTAAAATACATGGTGGGATTTTTGCTACTCGTTTGGCGGCTCACTTTAATGTTGAGATACGCCATCATGACTACCCTCTGACCAAAGTTTACCTAGACCACGCAGCCATGGATCACCACCATTTTATTGATATCACTACAACAAGACCCCCCATATAGCAACGCTTTTTCCCGTATCTAAAAGTCCATATATGCGTTGCTAGTGTCTTTACCAACGGTTTGGCATGTGTAGCCTTATCCAGTGTTGCTAGCGCATAATGCAACGCTTATACCACCATTGGTAAATGGGACCGTTGCAAGAGAACAACACATAAAACCGACTTCTACAAACTTTTTTATGTTGGTGAATAATGTACATGATTCCAAATCTCATTGCTTCAGGTGATGGTATATATATAATATGAATAATATTATTTTATGTATATATTGCGAGCAATTAAATTAACGGTTCGCATGATGATGATAATTATGTATATATCGACTAAGGAAAAAGAATATAATCACAAGAGAAAAAAAATCATATATTGGATAAATTGTTGGATTACAATAGTGGATATTACAGGAGGAACATCATCCAATTGTGATGCATAATCTTAATATTTTCTTGACAACGAAACTTAAACCGCATGCATCCATCAACATCCCTACAAGTTAAACTAAAACTTGACCAAGGAACATCATCCAACAATAACAACATCCCTACAACTTAACTAAACTGAAAGCATCCGTCATCATCATCATGAACCGGAACATTATCATCATCATTGTATACTTGCCACACACTCATGTAATCATCCATACATCTTTTGAATCTACAAAGAAAATAACAAAATGAAGTGTTAACACAAAATGCATTGACATGATGCAATTAGTGATAGATGCGGGATATTAGTCACATATAAAGGTTGAAAGCCGTGCCATCTTTGTTTTTCTTGCGTGGGCAAGTTATTTTGCTATAACTATAAAGGTACTATATTATCATATATTGTATTCTAAAATTTATTGGAACAAAATATACATCATAAATTTGAGAATCTACTTATGATATTGTATGTTAGTATGTTACTAAAAAGACTATAAATTTCTTCCTATGTCCTCCTTATTGAACAAAGAAGTCTTTCTAAATTGTGTAAGAACATAACATACATGTACTGGTAAACGAATCATATACATTCTCTAATGCCCATTTCATCAATCTACCAAACAACAAAATACTTGAAAGGGGCAAGGTAAAGCCATGATACAGGGCTAAAGTTCACTATGGACATGTATATAGTTTGGATATTCATCATGCTTCAGAGTTTGCTTCCAAACCAAAAAAATCAAACAACACATAAAATTGGTATTAATAATATTAGGTATTTGTGCAAAGAATTTATCACAACACAGAAAGGTTTCAAAGAGAACACATAAAAATAGTTCCCATGCCCAGATGTGCAGCTGCCAGCAAAAGTGAAACAATGTGCCAGCAAAGCCCATTCTCATTTATGGTGTTCTTATTGTTCACGAAAACAACAGTAGGTATGAAAAACTATACTATTCCAAAGGCTCAGAATTTTCGAAAGTCATGGTTTTCTCTTTCCGTGAACTGTATAGACCAAGTACATACCCATGTTATCAAATGATGGTAGCGATGAACACAATGAAAAAGGGTTAATGAAAAATACAAAAAATAAATTTACCTGATGAAAGAACACCAGGACGAAGTCAAAGATATATTCACAATCTAATTGTGAAACAGATAAATTCACAATATAATTGCAGAGTCGTAGGACCTGAAATAGGTCAGATGTTCCAAGTTAGAATAAAAGCCAATATGATGTCCGCAGAATAATATAATGACAAGTATCATATATGTGATTGAGCTTTATATCTTAGCATTCGCAGTGTCATGGAGTAATTCTCTGCTATGAAACCTGCATGCTCCTTCCTCTTGTGTCTGTACACTAAAATGTTGAAGCATCTTCCATCAGATGACCACTGATTCAAACCATAGTGATTTCTGAAATGAAGTATTAGCCCCTGTATACCATCTAGATATAACACTGGATATCGTCCAGATTATAAGTAATTCACCACAAACTTGTGGTTAGAAAATGATTCAATCTAAGTAATGTGTGTGTGCGCGCGCGCACGTGTGCGTGTGCATGTGCGTGTGTTGCGTCTGTGTGTGTGTAGCTATAACTTTGACTTAACGATTGTGATATACATGGATTAAATGAAGATATTGTCAAAGAAATCTATAAAATTGAATTATTTTAAGAAAATAAATGCTTAAACAAGAATATTTTTTGGTAACTAGGCGACATTTCACTACACATGCAATAGGCATACAAACGTGCAGCAAAAGAGATTCAGTTACACAACCTATGCCCAACAACCCTGGCCAGTGGCGTGAGGTTATCAAATCCATAGAGATATAAAGTCTTTGAGGTTTCCTTTAAATACTCACTTAGAAAAACATGATTCACTAAAGAAGAAGAAATCGCTGGCATCAACTGTCAGCCTTTTTTTGAGAGAGACAACACCAACACGTTAATCTGAAAAGTACTCTACGTACACTCTAAGCTAATATGATGCTCTTAATATTCATGATTTGCAACTATTCCCAAACTACAAATATTATGATATAGAGGGAGTATTTGATAACTTACTTCTGCATTCTATGGCTTAGGACCCTTCTTAACTATCTGAATTTAGAATGTGTACGTCTATCTTTGCTAAACAAAATTCTCCTGGTATTAGCATCTTCTACTACAATTAACCACACAAAATTTCGCACAGATATTGGAATAGTTACCACTGTAAATTATTTGGTGTTGATGAATAAAAATATAACATATCAGTATTTGAAAACTGCATTTTGGTTTCCTTTATGTGGACATATACTACAGAAAAGGCAGGCATGGAAGAAGAAAACATCACCTCAAATGAATAACTTCGAAATGTTCTGATGTTGATTCGGGACTGGCTCCTCTAGCAGAAAAAACGATTCCAATGACTCCTCTTACAGAACCGCCTACAGTTATCAATGTCAATACTACAACAATCAGCATCTGAAGTCTCGAGGCACATAACAATTAGAGTGATTCTCAAGTGCATTTTCCTGCTTTTATGAACCAATTAAAGAAGCATGAATAGTGAATGCATTTTATTGATGCACATAGAGAACTAGATAACACACTGCCTGGTAGTACGTGGGGTTAACCTTGCAGTTCAATCAAAGCATCAATTAACACTTTAGCAGCAAAACATATCCAAATTGACATCAGCAGCAGGCACTTGAGCCCAAACAGTGGCAAACCCTAACACCACCAGAACCAAAATGGCTCCTGATGTGCCACAAACCGGAACATAGAGGAGGAGTGGACCAACTCACCTAGGAGGAGTAGGCTCCATGGCTGCTTCGTCCCAAGTAGCAGCAAGGCTATCCAGTGGCCGTTCCACCCTGCACGTCTACAGGAGAAGACAAGTGCGGAGATTAGAGGAAGGGGAAGAGAGAAAGGACGAAGCAAGGGGAGAGGAGGGGATGCACTCACCGGATGAGACGAGGATGACATGGCCACCGGCACCGGAGCCGAAGCTCGAAACCCTAGCCATGGGGGGAGGGTCAAGGGTGGGATTTGGTGGCCGCAAGCACCGGATCTAGCGGATGGGAGGGCGCCGCGGTGCGAGAGGACCTCGGGATGTGCTTCATAGTGGCAGGATTAGCCGAACATCGCCTGAATTAGCAACCGTAGGTGGCGCAACGAGGAGCCGCGTGAAGAGTGAGATTGGACGCCAGAGGGATGGGTAGGTGGGGGTGCGGCGGATCCGGTAGCCATTGGGGTTTAGAGGTGGGAGGTTGGGGGAAGGGCCGGCGGTGAGGTGGGGTGGAGGAGGGAGACGAGACGGTTCACGGTTGGTGGCGGTGATTTGGGAGAGACGGGGAATCGGAGACTCTGTTTCTCACGCGACTCTCTCTCCTTTCCTATGTTTATTTTTATCCATATATGTATGTCAATCTGCAACACATACGCTGCACCATTTATATGCGTATCTATAATTAAACTTACAACGTATAGTCAAAATGTTGTCCAATTTGTGATGCTTTGTAAGGGGTATCCTTGTAGTGTATTGAATCCCCTAACATCCTTGTTCCATATAATCTGGTGTTCAGCGTCATCACTCGTAATATTATTCCATTGCCTGCTCCTGCTTTCTTTGATCCTGTTGCCAGGGGTGGATAGAGGATTATGCCTGCGTACATCATCGCCTACTAGAATGCTCAGGCTGCTACAGAGGAGGAAGAGCCTCAACAGTGGGATCAGTGGATGCCCGCTCCTCAGTACCCCAACTAGTATCCAGGGTTCTGACTGATTACCAAGTTAGGCCAAAAGCCTAAGCTTGGGGGAGTACGTGTTTCTCACCAACATTACATTCATGTCCATTTATTCCATTTGTCAGTGTTCACACTTTTTCATTGTATTATCCATGCTTAATTTTATTTTTCTTGCTTTCTTCTTATGTGTTTGAAAACCATCAGAAAAACCAAAAAAAAAGTTGTAGTTAGTTTACTTTCTACGCATGCTTAGTTGTAGTAGTAAAAAGAAAACCCAAAAAGATTTTCATATTCTTCTTATGCTTGTTGAGGGCTTTCGTGTGTAAATAGTTTTTCTCATTTTTCCTTTTCCTTTTATTTGCTTGTTCAAGAAAACCAAAAACACCAAAAATATTTGAGTGTGTTTCTCTGAATTTATTTTCCTTATATTCGAGTTGTACCGAGGAAAAGACCACGATGAAAATGTTGAATGGCTCTCATATGAATAACTGTTGATCTAATAAAGAGCCCATTTTACCTTGTCTTCTCCTGTTGAATAAAATGTTTTCAGATTCCAGCTTAGTACACGTCACTCTTGCACTATCATCATTTTCATATCGTTTGGTCGTGCAAGTGAAAGGCAATAATGACGACATTCGATGAACTAGCCGTGGCCGAGAGAAACTGGTATGAACTCGACTTGTTCTGTTTGTGTAAATATGTTTAACCTAGTACCCATGATTTAGCCCATTATGATTAAACATGTTTGCAATGACAATTAAAGATTATAGTTTTTCAAGCCATGCATAAGTAGCTAGTGAAGGAAATATGCCCTAGAGGCAATAATAAAGTTATTTTTTATTTCCTTATATCATGATAAATGTTTATTATTCATGCTAGAATTGTATTAACCGGAAACATAATACATGTGTGAATACATAGACAAACAGAGTGTCACTAGTATGCCTCTACTTGACGAGCTCGTTAATCAAAGATGGTTATGTTTCCTAACCATGAACAAGGAGTTGTTATTTGATTAACGAGATCACATCATTAGGTGAATGATCTGATTGACATGACCCATTCCATTAGCTTAGCACCCGATCGTTTAGTATGTTGCTATTGCTTTCTTCATGACTTATACGTGTTCCTATGACTATGAGATTATGCAACTCCCGTTTGCCGGAGGAACACTTTGTGTGATACCAAACGTCACAACGTAAATGGGTGATTATAAAGGTGCTCTACAGGTGTCTCCAAAGGTACATGTTGGGTTGGCGTATTTCGAGATTAGGATTTGTCACTCCGATTGTCGGAGAGGTATCTATGGGCCCTCTCGGTAATGCACATCACATAAGCCTTGCAAGCATTGCAACTAATGAGTTAGTTGCGAGATGATGTATTACGAAACGAGTAAAGAGACTTGCCGGTAACGAGATTGAACTAGGTATTGAGATACCGACGATCGAATCTCGGGCAAGTAACATACCGATGACAAAGGGAACAACGTATGTTGTTTTGCGGTCTGACCGATAAAGATCTTCGTAGAATATGTAGGAGCCAATATGAGCATCCAGGTTCCGCTATTGGTTATTGACCGGAGACATGTCTCGGTCATGTCTACATTGTTCTCGAACCCGTAGGGTCCGCTCTTAAGGTTTCGACGACAGTTATATTATGAGTTTATGAGTTTTGATGTACCGAAGTTAGTTCGGAGTCCCGGATGTGATCATGGACATGACGAGGAGTCTCGAAATGGTCGAGACATAAAGATTGATATATTGGACGGCTATATTCGGACACCGGATGTGTTCGGAGAAAACCGGAGAGCCGGAGGGTTACCGAAACCCCCCGAGAGAAGTAATGGGCCATATGGGCCTTAGTGGAGAGAGAGGGGCAGCCAGAGGTGGGCTGGGCGCCTCCTCCCCCCTGGTCCGAATTGGACTAGGAGAGGGGGCGGCTCCCCCCCTTTCCCTCTCCCTCCCCACTTCTTTCCCCCTCCTAGTAGGAGTCCTACTCCTACTAGGACGAGGACTCCTCCTGGCACGCCTATAGGGGCCGGCCGGCCTCCTCCCCTTGCTCCTTTATATACGGGGGCAGGGGGCACCCCTAGACACACAAGTTGATCCGCATGATCATATTCTTAGCCGTGTGCGGTGCCCCCCTCCACCATAGTCCTCGATAATATTGTAGCGGTGCTTAGGCGAAGCCCTGCGATGGTAGTACATCAAGATCGTCACCATGCCGTCGTGCTGACGGAACTCTTGCCCGACACTTTGCTGGATCGGAGTCCGGGGATCGTCATCGAGCTGAACGTGTGCTAGAACTCGGAGGTACTTTAGTTTCGGTGCTTGATCGGTCAGGCCGTGGAGACGTACGACTACATCAACCAAACGCTTCCGTTGTCGATCTACAAGGGTACGTAGATCACACTCTCCCCTCTCGTTGCTATGCATCACCATGATCTTGCGTGTGCGTAGGAAATTTTTTGAAATTACTTCGTTCCCCAACAGTGGCATCCGAGCCTAGGTTTTATATGTTGATGTTATTTGCACGAGTAGAACACAAGTGAGTTGTGGGCGATATAAGTCATACTGCTTACCAGCATGTCATACATTGGTTCGGCGGTATTGTTGGACGAAGCGGCCCGGACCGACATTACGCATACGCTTACGCGAGACCGGTTCTCCCGACGTGCTTTGCACATAGGTGGCTTGCGGGTGTCAGTTTCTCCAACTTTAGTTGAACCGAGTGTGGCTACGCCCGGTCCTTGTGAAGGTTAAAACAACACCAACTTGATAAACTATCGTTGTGGTTTTGATGCGTAGGTAAGATTGGTTCTTGCTTAAGCCCGTAGCAGCCACGTAAAACTTGAAACAACAAAGTAGAGGACGTCTAACTTGTTTTTGCAGGGCATGTTGTGATGTGATATGGTCAAGACATGATGCTAAATTTTATTGTATGAGATGATCATGTTTTGTAACCGAGTTATCGGCAACTGGCAGGAGCCATATGGTTGTCGCTTTATTGGATGCAATGCAATCGCGCTGTAATGCTTTACTTTATCACTAAGCGGTCGCGATAGTCGTGGAAGCATAAGATTGGCATGACGACAACGACGCTATGATGGAGATCAAGGTGTCGTGCCGGTGACGATGGTGATCACGACGATGCTTCGATGGAGATTACAAGCACAAGATGATGATGGCCATATCATATCACTTATATTGATTGCATGTGATGTTTATCTTTTATGCATCTTATCTTGCTTTGATTGACGGTAGCATTATAAGATGATCTCTCACTAATTATCAAGAAGTGTTCTCCCTGAGTATGCACCATTGCGAAAGTTCTTCGTGCTGAGACACCATGTGATGATCGGGTGTGATAGGCTCTACATTCAAATACAACGGGTGCAAAACAGTTGCACACGCGGAATACTCAGGTTATACTTGACGAGCCAAGCATATACAGATATGGCCTCGGAACACGGAGACCGAAAGGTCGAGCGTGAATCATATAGTAGATATGATCAACATAGTGATGTTCACCAATGAAACTACTCCATCTCACGTGATGATCGGACATGGTTTAGTTGATTTGGATCACGTAATCACTTAGAGGATTAGAGGGATGTCTATCTAAGTGGGAGTTCTTTAAGTAAATTAATTGAACCTAAATTTATCATGAAACTTAGTACCTGATAGTATTTTGCTTGTTTATGCTTGATTGTAGATAGTTGGCTCGTGCTGTTGTTCCGTTGAATTTTAATGCGTTCCTTGAGAAAGCAAAGTTGAAAGATGATGGTAGCAATTACACGGACTGGGTCCGTAACTTGAGGATTATCCTCATTGCTGCACAGAAGAATTACGTCCTGGAAGCACCACTGGGTGCCAGGCCTGCTGCTGGAGCAACACCAGATGTTATGAACGTCTGGCAGAGCAAAGCTGATGACTACTCGATAGTTCAGTGTGCCATGCTTTACGGCTTAGAATCGGGACTTCAACGATGTTTTGAACGTCATGGAGCATATGAGATGTTCCAGGAGTTGAAGTTAATATTTCAAGCAAATGCTCGGATTGAGAGATATGAAGTCTCCAATAAGTTCTATAGCTGCAAGATGGAGGAGAACAGTTCTGTCAGTGAGCATATACTCAAAATGTCTGGGTATAATAATCACTTGATTCAATTGGGAGTTAATCTTCCAGATGATTGCGTCATTGACAGAATTCTCCAATCACTACCACCAAGCTACAAGAGCTTTGTGATGAACTATAATATGCAAGGGATGAATAAGACTATTCCCGAGCTCTTCGCAATGCTAAAAGCTGCAGAGGTAGAAATCAAGAAGGAGCATCAAGTGTTGATGGTCAACAAGACCACTAGTTTCAAGAAAAAGGGCAAAGGGAAGAAGAAAGGGAACTTCAAAAAGAACGGTAGGCAAGTTGCTACTCAAGAGAAGAAACCCAAACCTGGACCTAAGCCTGAAACTGAGTGCTTCTACTGCAAGCAGACTGGTCACTAGAAGCGGAACTGCCCCAAGTATTTGGCGGATAAGAAGGATGGCAAGGTGAACAAAGGTATATGTGATATACATGTTATTGATGTATACCTTACTAATGCTCGCAGTAGCACCTGGGTATTTGATACTGGTTCTGTTGCTAAATTTGCAACTCGAAATAGGGACTACGGATTAAGCGAAGATTGGCTAAGGACGAGGTGACGATGCGCGTGGGAAACGGTTCCAAAGTCGATGTGATCGCAGTCGGCACGCTACCTCTACATCTACCTTCGGGACTAATATTAGACCTAAATAATTGTTATTTGGTGCCAGCGTTAAGCATGAACATTATATCTGGATCTTGTTTGATGCGAGACGGTTATTCATTTAAATCTGAGAATAATGGTTGTTCTATTTATATGAGTAATATCTTTTATGGTCATGCACCCTTAAAGAGTGGTCTATTTTTATTGAATCTCGATAGTAGTGACACACATATTCATAGTGCTGAAGCCAAAAGATGCAGAGTTGATAATGATAGTGCAACTTATTTGTGGCACTGCCGTTTAGGTCATATCGGTGTAAAGCGCATGAAGAAACTCCATACTGATGGACTTTTGGAACCACTTGATTATGAATCACTTGGTACTTGCGAACCGTGCCTCATGGGCAAGATGACTAAAACACCGTTCTCCAGTACTATGGAGAGAGCAACAGATTTATTGGAAATCATACATACAGATGTATGTGGTCCGATGAATATTGAGGCTCGTGGCGGATATCGTTATTTTCTCACCTTCACAGATGACTTAAGCAGATATGGGTATATCTACTTAATGAAACATAAGTCTGAAACGTTTGAAAAGTTCAAAGAATTTCAGAGTGAAGTTGAAAATCATCGTAACAAGAAAATAAAGTTTCTACGATGTGATCGCGGAGGAGAATATTTGAGTTACGAGTTTGGTGTACATTTGAAAAATTGTGGAATAGTTTCGCAACTCACGCCACCCGGAACACCACAGCGTAATGGTGTGTCCGAACGTCGTAATCGTACTTTACTAGATATGGTGCGATCTACGATGTCTCTTACTGATTTACCGCTATCGTTTTGGGGACACGCTCTAGAGACGGCCGCATTCACGTTAAATAGGGAACCATCAAAATCCGTTGAGACGACGCCTTATGAACTATGGTTTGGCAAGAAACCAAAGTTGTCGTTTCTGAAAGTTTGGGGCTGCGATGCTTATGTGAAAAAGCTTCAACCTGATAAGCTCGAACCAAAATCGGAGAAATGTGTCTTCATAGGATATCCAAAGGAGACTATTGGATACACCTTCTATCACAGATCCGAAGGCAAGACTTTTTGTTGCTAAGTTCAGAAACTTTCTGGAGAAGGAGTTTCTCTCGAAAGAAGTGAGTGCAAGGAAAGTAGAACTTGACGAGGTAACTGTACCTGCTCCCTTATTGGAAAGTAGTGCATCACAGAAAACTGTTTCAGTGACACCTACACCAGTTAGTGAGGAAGCTAATGATGATGATCATGAAACTTCAGAACAAGATACTACTGAACCTCGTAGATCAACCAGAGTGAGATCCGTGCCAGAGTGGTATGGTAATCCTGTTCTGGAATTCATGCTACTAGATCATGATGAACCCACGAACTATGAAGAAGCGATGGTGAGCCCAGATTCCGCAAAATGGCTTGAAGCCATGAAATCTGAGATGGGATCCATGTATGAGAACAAAGTATGGACTTTGGTTGACTTGCCCGATGATCGGCAAGCAATTGAGAATAAATGGATCTTCAAGAATAAGACTGACGCTGACGGTAATATTACTGTCTACAAAGCTCGACTTGTCGCAAAAGGTTTTCGGCAAGTTCAAGGGATTGACTACGATGATACCTTCTCACCCGTAGTGATGCTTAAGTCTGTCCGAATCATGTTAGCAATTGCCGCATTTTATGATTATGAAATTTGGCAGATGGATGTCAAAACTGCATTCCTGAATGGATTTCTGGAAGAAGAGTTGTATATGATGCAACCAGAAGGTTTTGTCGATCCAAAGGGAGCTAACAAAGTGTGCAAGCTCCAGCGATCCATTTATGGACTGGTGCAAGCCTCTCGGAGTTGGAATAAACACTTTGATAGTGTGATCAAAGCTTTTGGTTTTATACAGACTTTTGAAGAAGCCTGTATTTACAAGAAAGTGAGTGGGAGCTCTGTAGCATTTCTGATATTATATGTGGACGACATATTACTAATTGGAAATGATATAGAATTTCTGGATAGCATAAAGGGATACTTCAATAAGAGTTTTTCAATGAAAGACCTCGGAGAAGCTGCTTACATATTAGGCATTAAGATCTATAGAGATAGATCAAGACGCTTAATTGGACTTTCACAAACCACATACCTTGACAAAGTTTTGAAGAAGTTCAAAATGGATCAAGCAAATAAAGGGTTCTTGCCTGTGTTACAAGGTGTGAAGTTGAGTAAGACTCAATACCCGACCACTGCAGAAGATAGAGAGAATATGAAAGATGTTCCCTATGCTTCAGCCATAGGCTCTATCATGTATGCAATGCTGTGTACCAGACCTGATGTGTGCCTTGCTATAAGTCTGGCAGGGAGGTACCAAAGTAATCCAGGAGTGGATCACTGGACAGCGGTCAAGAACATCCTAAAATACATGCAAAGGACTAAGGATATGTTTCTCATATATGGAGGTGACAAAGAGCTCATCGTAAAAGGTTACGTTGATGCAAGCTTTGACACTGATCCGGACGATTCTAAATTGCAAACCGGATACGTGTTTACATTAAACGGTGGAGCTGTCAGTTGGTGCAGTTCTAAACAAAGCGTTGTAGCGGGATCTACATGTGAAGCGGAGTACATAGCTGCTTCGGAAGCAGCAAATGAAGGAGTCTGGATGAAGGAGTTCATATCCGATCTAGGTGTCATACCTAGTGCATCGGGTCCAATGAAAATCTTTTGTGACAATACTGGTGCAATTGCCTTGGCAAAGGAATCCAGATTTCACAAGAGAACCAAGCACATCAAGAGACGCTTCAATTCAATCCGGGATCTAGTCCAGGTGGGAGACATAGAGATTTGCAAGATACATACGGATCTGAATGTTGCAGACCCATTGACTAAGCCTCTTCCACGAGAAAAACATGATCAGCACCAAGGCTCTATGGGTGTTAGAATCATTACTGTGTAATCTAGATTATTGACTCTAGTGCAAGTGGGAGACTGAAGGAAATATGCCCTAGAGGCAATAATAAAGTTATTTTTTATTTCCTTATATCATGATAAATGTTTATTATTCATGCTAGAATTGTATTAACCAGAAACATAATACATGTGTGAATACATAGACAAACAAAGTGTCACTAGTATGCCTCTACTTGACTAGCTCGTTAATCAAAGATGGTTATGTTTCCTAACCATGAACAAGGAGTTGTTATTTGATTAACGAGATCACATCATTAGGTGAATGATCTGATTGACATGACCCATTCCATTAGCTTAGCACCCGATCGTTTAGTATGTTGCTATTACTTTCTTCATGACTTATATGTGTTCCTATGACTATGAGATTATGCAACTCCCGTTTGCCGGAGGAACACTTTGTGTGCTACCAAACGTCACAACGTAAATGGGTGATTGTAAAGGTGCTCTACAGGTGTCTCCAAAGGTACATGTTGGGTTGGCGTATTTCGATATTAGGATTTGTCACTCCGATTGTCGGAGAGGTATCTTTGGGCCCTCTCGGTAATGCACATCACATAAGCGTTGCAAGCATTGCAACTAATGAGTTAGTTGCGAGATGATGTATTACGAAACGAGTAAAGAGACTTGCCGGTAACGATATTGAACTAGGTATTGAGATACCGACGATCGAATCTCGGGCAAGTAACATACCGATGACAAAGGAACAACGTATGTTGTTTTGCGGTCTGACCGATAAAGATCTTCGTAGAATATGTAGGAGCCAATATGAGCATCCAGGTTCCGCTATTGGTTATTGACCGGAGACATGTCTTGGTCATGTCCACATTGTTCTCGAACCCGTAGGGTCCGCACGCTTAAGGTTTCGATGATAGTTATATTATGAGTTTATGAGTTTTGATGTACCGAAGTTAGTTCGGAGTCCCGGATGTGATCACGGACATGACGAGGAGTTTCGAAATGGTCGAGAAATAAAGATTGATATATTGGACGACTATATTCGGACACCGGAAGTGTTCCGGGTGATTTCGGAGAAAACCGGAGAGCCGGAGGGTTACCGAAACCCCCCGGGAGAAGTAATGGGCCATATGGGCCTTAGTGGAGAGAGAGGGGCAGCCAGAGGTGGGCTGCGCGCCTCCTCCCCCTTGGTCCGAATTGGACTAGGAGAGGGGGCGGCTCCCCCCTTTCCCTCTCCCTCCCCACTTCTTTCCCCCTCCTAGTAGGGGTCCTACTCCTACTAGGAGGAGGACTCCTCCTGGCGCGCCTATAGCGGCCGGACGGCCTCCTCCCCTTGCTCCTTTATATACGGGGGCAGGGGGCACCCCTAGACACACAAGTTGATCCGCGTGATCATATTCTTAGCCGTGTGCGGTGCCCCCCTCCACCATAGTCCTCGATAATATTGTAGCGGTGCTTAGGCGAAGCCCTGCGACGGTAGTACATCAAGATCGTCACCACGCTGTCGTACTGACGGAACTCTTCCCCGACACTTTGCTGGATCGGAGTCCGGGGATCGTCATCGAGCTGAACGTGTGCTAGAACTCGGAGGTGCCGTAGTTTCGGTGCTTGATCGGTTGGGCCGTGGAGACGTATGACTACATCAACCAAACGCTTCCGTTGTCGATCTACTAGGGTACGTAGATCACACTCTCCCCTCTCGTTGCTATGCATCACCATGATCTTGCGTGTGCGTAGGAATTTTTTTGAAATTACTACATTCCCCAACAGTTAGGAGTGGATAATGATTTATCTTGGATATCAAAATTGCGTTAAAATGATTGTGATGTAGTATGATGATATGGTATCCTCCTCTGAATGTAGTATGATGATATGCACATGTTCATGCATGTAGTTGAATCAAATCCAACAAAGCCTTTATGATATTTATGTTCATGGTGTTCATATCCTACTCATCGTAGTGTCCAATGTTACTTATGCATAGTGCATGTTTATGACCGTTGTTGCTCTCTAGCTTGCCACTTCTCAATCTAATTGCTAGCCTTCGCCTGTACTAAGTGGGAATTCTGCTTGTACATCAAAAACCTTGAACCCAAAGTTATTCCAGATGAGTCCACCATACCTACCTATATGGAGTATTATCATGCCATCCTAAGTAAATTTTCATGTGCCACCTCTAAAAACTTCTAAATAAATATCCTTTTTGTGTGCCTGGATTGTTCATGGAACGATAGGAGGTGGTCCGTATCTTCCATGCTAAGCGGGTTATTCTCAGGTCGAGTGTTTATTCACTCACCATCGCACGAGAAAAGGGCGGTAATAGAGATGCCCAGTCCCAAACTGCGAACAGAAAAAGCTTATAGATAATCAAACAAAAACTCCCAATGGAGCCAAAACCTTCACTTTTATCGCTTGGGAACCGCCACTAGCGTGCTTAGCATGGAAGATATTGATAACTGATGGTCGTGAAGTAAATGAGAAGGGTGCATGTCTCAGAATATCATTTACCTCTATTTTAAAAACTTGAGCTCTGGCACCTCTGCAAATCACTACTTCCCTCTACGAAGGGACTATCTATTTACTTTTATGTTGTGTCATCACCTTCTAAAACAAGCGCTAGAACCTGAAATCACAGCTGTCATGACTTATGCATTGTGTATAGCTAATGTTGGGTGCATCATGACTGGATATTTTCTACCATGAATTACAATGTTTAGTCGTTGCTTGAACTTTGGAGGTGCTCTGAATTTATGTTTTGCGGTCTTAGAAGGGGCTAGAGAGATACCACTATTGTCATATTATATCATAGTTGTTTTGACAACATGTTTCCGTTTGAGATACCTTATTATTGCTTGCTAGCTGATTATGTCATTGATATCAGTCAATATAATCTTTAAGAGTTATTGTCGACATGGTTAGTTATAATGTTGGCTAAAAACCTGGGCGTTGTTTAAGCTTATTTATGCAAACAAGAGCAAAAGAGTTCGTAAATTTTTTTTTGTTCTCACTTTCAGTTTATCAACAGAATTTCTTGAGGACAAGCAAAGGTTTAAGCTTGGGGGAGTTGATATGTCTCTAACGTATCTACTTTTCCTAACGCGTTTCCTCTTGTTTATAATTTGCATGATTTGAATGAAACTAACCCCGGACTGACGCTGTTTTCAGCAGAAATAAAAGTTCTCGGAATGGAATGAAACTTATTAGCGAGCATTTTTTTATAAAATAAATAAGAATTTCTGGATCCAAAATCCATCGGAGAGGGGCACCTAGGTGGGCACAACCCACTAGGGCACGCCCCCTCTCCTGGCGCGCCCAGGTGGGTTGTCCCCACCTGGTGGCCCCACAGACCCTGAAATCGACGCTATAAAATCCTATTTTTCCAGAAAAAAAACAGGGAGAAAGAATTATCATGATCCACGAGACGGAGCCGTCGTCACCTCCTATTCTTCATTGGGGGGCTAGATCTGGAGTCCGTTTGGGGCTCCACAGAGGGGGATCTTCGTTCTTCGTCATCACCAACCCTTCTCCATCGCCAATTCCATGATGCTCCCCACCGGGAGTGAGTGATTCCTTCGTAGGCTCGCTATTCAGTGAGGAGTTGGATGAGATACGTCATGCAATCGAGTTAGTTTTGTTAGGGCTTGATCCCTAGTATCCACTATGTTCTAAGATTGATGTTGCTATGACTTTGCCATTCTTAATGCTTGTCACTTTGGGCCCGGGTGCCATGATTTCAGATCTGAACCGTTTATGTTATCACCATTATATACATGTTCTAGATCCGATCTTGCAAGTTATAGTCACCTACTACGTGTTATGATCCGGCAACCCTGGAGTGACAGTAACCGGGACCACTCCCGGTGATGATCGTAGTGTGAGGAGTTCATGTATTCACTATGTTTTAATGCTTTGTTCTGGTTCTCTATTAAAAGGAGGCCTTAATATCCCTTAGTTTCCAATATGGACCCTGCTACGAAGGTAGGACAAAAGATGCCATGCATGTTCTTTCCATAAGCACGTATGACTATTTACGGAATACATGCCTACATTATATTGACGAACTGGAGATAGTGCCATATCGCCCTAGGTTATAATTGTCTCATGATGAATATCATCCAACAAGTCACCGATCCAATACCTACGAATTTATCCTATATTGTTCTTGCTAAATTACTACTACTATCATCACTTTTACACTTGCTACAAAATTACTGCTATCACTATTACCGTTATCGTTGCTGCTGCTACTATTATCAAAACTATCATACTACTTTGTTGTCGATCACTTTGCTGTAGATAATTAATCTTTAGGTGTGGTTGAATTGACAACTCATCTGCTAATACCTTCAAATATTCTTTGGCTCCACTTGTGTCGAATCTATAAATTTGTGTTGAATACTCTACCCTCGAAAACTGTTGCGATTCCCTGTACTTGTGGTTTGCAGCTCCGACTTGCAATTATTATGAGGGAGGAACTACATCTCCACCTCTCTATGTTTCCAACATGATAAAATTGCAAGAAACTACTTATGCTATGTATTGGCCTTTACTTGATGTACATGAATTATTCTTGTATGACATGCCAATACATAGGAAGAGATTTAGACTTTGTCATTACATGATATATGTTGCTTTGTGATCACTACTAAATTATAAATCATTGCTAATTAAAATTGGCTTTTATATACCTTGGGATCCGGGTGGATCCATTCACTACTAGGGAAAACCCTAGTAGTGGCACGGTTTTACTGCTATCAGTAGCGCGGGTAGCGGCGCTACTAGTACGATGCTACAGCTAACTGGTAGTAGTAGCGTGAGGTCTAACCCAGTGCTACTACTAGTAACTATATCAGTAGCACTCTTCTCTCGCATGCTACTATTAAGTAGCTGTAGCGCTTTTCCTGACCTCGCGATGCTGCTGTATCTTTCAATTTTTTTTGCTGCTTCGCATTGTTGTAGAACAATACCCGTTTCAATAAACTGCAATTTCACATATACCAGATAACAATATCATTAACCACAACACCAGATACTCATAATATATATATATATAGGCATGCATCCTCACACACATATATGGTTCATACAGTAGCATATAATAATAGTTGATAAGGAGTCTAGTAGGTAGTCATACAGCCACACACATATATAGCAGTCTACTAGGTAGTCATACAGCCACACACACATATATAGTTCTAGATGATATCAATGACGATCATCATCCTCAAGCCTTGGCGGTGGGTGTTCCTGATAGTAATTAGGATGCCCTGTCCAACACGAAGATTCTTGCCAACGAGGAAGTTCTTCCACCCAACATAGCTTAAGTGTGTGCGACCGTCCGTGTCCACGCCGTACGCACAGGTGGTGACGGAGCCCCTTGCGGTAAGGCATATTCCAGCAGAGCCTTCTTCATCAGGCTCGATACCACAACTCATAGATAGGCTCTTTGGCAATTTCTGAATAAGAAAAACATATTAATTAATATGTGGTCTCGCACATACTCTTGCAAATATATTTACTAAGTATAGATTTCTACACTATCAAAAGACATAGTACTACATTTCTACTAAGCATGAATTCTACTAATAAGTATGGATTATCTACACTATTAACAGGTTCCTTGGATTCTACTCTAATTAAGCATATGTACCATGGCACTCTAGCTACACTAAAGCATATCATCGATCGGATTGTACATTAAGAATATATATCATTGGAATCTACACTAAAGCATATCATCGGCTAGCTTCCACACAGCATATCATTGGACTCTATACTAAGCATATCATCGGATTCACTGAGCATATCATCGGATAATTTGCATTTGTAAGTATAACAATAAAGGATATCATTAAATTACTACAGTAAGTATAACATACCATGACATGCCGATCAACCATGGTACTTGTCAGGCGGGTCACGGATGGCACCCTGACAAAGTCAGCACGTGGCGGAATTATGTCCCACAGGTTGCACACCTCCTCCTCACTCAGGCTCATTCTTTTAGCATAGATGGCTTCAACAAGTGGGCCATCATCTTCATCATCTTCCTCTGTTATGACATAAATGATAGCTAGCTTGGGTCTTTCTGCTCTGAAGGAGAAGCTGATCAACTCACCACCAGTGATACCCATGTGGGCGAGGAAACGGACCCATCCATCTCCTCAAGTCCGTGACATATTTCATCCTTTCTTGACCTCCATACTGTAGGGGGGCCGGAGCCTCAAATGTCACAGTGTCTCCGGCCAGCTTGTTGAATTTCAACCTCACATTGCATGGGACGATCTGTGTAAAAAAGCAAAATGATATATACACAATGCATTAATGCCAATAACACTAAAAACAAAATAGTAGTTACAAGTTTTATATAAATTGTTACCACAACTTGAAGAAAACCTGCCTGGAAGTAGATGCCGAACAACGTGCCAATTGCAAGGCTGCTGGCGCACCCTAACTTGCACAGTCGACATGGTGATGGTGGTCGTCACGACATTTTCCTAAAGCAATATTACCAAGGATGAACGATCCACTTCACAAGAAAGAAAAATAGTAACATAAAGTTCTCAATGCATCGATCTTAATCGGAAAATAGAATATTCAGGTTATTAACTAAAATTAACAGCATGCACATGCTTCCGTCTAGCTTTTATATTTACATAAAAACTGTCAGCACTCCCAAGTTGCAACAGGTCGTACAAGCGACAGAAATATCTAGTCACAAAGGCTAATGAGAACTACAGTGTGAGACATTACATATAACAAGAACTACCATGCTACCATTTTCAATCTTTGTTGTTTATCTTTTGCATATAAAAAACTTCACAAAATTTCAAAACTTATTAGATTCTACAGTGTGAGGACATTACATAGAACAAGAACTGCCATATGCTGGACAATTATAATCCTAAGATCTAGTAAATTATAGGATGATATGAGGTTAGCAACAGATTCAATGATCGAGGATCCTATGTGATTAAATCTGGCAATGGTGTTATGCCACCTAACCAAAATTGAACCACAAGATATCTCAACCCAAGGCAAACTGAATATATCCAGGTTTATCTGTGATACTAACAATAGGATCTAGAGATGCTAGAATCAACCCAATCAAAAAATAGTGGTACTCCAACTTTAGTATAACATCAAAAAACAACTACTGTGAGGAACACAAAAACCACAACCAAAGCAGAGCATCGGTAGGAGGAGCCACCAAGAGTAGCTAGCTTAAATTTGTAGTGTTCCGATGAGAATAGCTAGCTACAATCCCTAAAAACATGGATCTGTCAACAAACTTTTAAACCATCGGCCACGTCATTGTCTTCCGCGGTTAGGGTTCCTCTCCAACTACTATGAGCATTGATAGCCTACAATATACTACACTAAAGCAGCGGGACTCTCAATGTCTCTCTCATCATCGGACAGTGAGGATCCGAGCCAACCAGAACGGGGGAGGCGGCGAACTTGGGGGGTGGCCGGGATAGTGGGGCAGTAGGGTGACTGGGTAGGCCGCCGGCAAGAGGGCGCAAGCGGCGACAGATCGGGGCGGCTAAAGGGGGAGGAGCAGCGGATGGGGGACGAGCATTACTTGCGGTGACAGCAGGTCGCGCACGGTGGCGGCATCGGGCAGAGGGGTTCGATCGAATTGAGAGTGCAGGGGGCGCGCGGGGTTTTCTATTGGTGTAGTAGTAGTGCAGTGTACGGGCTGGCACTACTGCTAAGCCCACTAGTTGTAGCGCCAATGGACAGACCGCGCTATAGCTAAGTGGGCTTCCATTTTGTCCATACGGTCCATGAAGGAAATATGCCCTAGAGGCAATAATAAAGTTATTATTTATTTCCTTATATCATGATAAATGTTTATTATTCATGCTAGAATTGTATTAACTGAAAACATAATACATGTGTGAATACATAGACAAACAAAGTGTCACTAGTATGCCTCTACTAGACTAGCTCGTTAATCGAAGATGGTTATGTTTCCTAACCATGAACAAAAGAGTTGTTATTTGATTAACGGGATCACATCATTAGAAGAATGATGTGATTGACTTGAACCATTCCGTTAGCTTAGCACTCGATCGTTTAGTACGTTGCTATTGCTCTCTTCATGACTTATACATGTTCCTATGACTATGAGATTATGCAACTCCCGTTTGCCGGAGGAACACTTTGTGTGCTACCAAACGTCACAACGTAACTGGGTGATTATAAAGGAGCTCTACAGGTGTCTCCAAAGGTACATGTTGGGTTGGCGTATTTCGAGATTAGGATTTGTCACTCCGATTGTCGGAGAGGTATCTCTGGGCCCTCTCGGTAATGCACATCACTTAAGCCTTGCAAGCATTGCAACTAATGAGTTAGTTGTAGGATGATGTATTACGGAACGAGTAAAGAGACTTTCCAGTAACGAGATTGAACTAGGTATTGAGATACCGACGATCGAATCTCGGGCAAGTAACATACCGATGACAAAGGGAACAACGTATGTTGTTATGCGGTCTGACCGATAAAGATCTTCGTAGAATACGTGGGAGCCAATATGAGCATCCAGGTTCCGCTATTGGTTATTGACCGGAGACGTGTCTCGGTCATGTCTACATTGTTCTCGAACCCGTAGGGTCCGCACGCTTAAGGTTTCGATGACAGTTATATTATGAGTTTATGAGTTTTGATGTACCGAAGGAGTTCGGAGTCCCGAATGAGATCAGGGACATGACGAGGAGTCTAAAAATGGTCGAGACGTAAAGATCGATATATTGGACGACTATATTCGGACATCGGAGGTATTTTTTGGAGTACCAGAGAGTTACGGGAATACGTATTGGGCCTTATTGGGCCATACAGGAAAGAAGGAAAAGGGCCTCAATGGTGGCCGCACCCCTCCCCTTAGTCTGGTCCGAATTGGACTAGGGAAGGGGGTGCCCCCTTCCTTCCTTCTCCTTTTCCCTTCCTCTTTTCCTATTCCATATGGGAGGTGGAATCCTACTAGGACTAGGGAGTCCTAGTAGGACTCCACACCTGGCGCGCCTCTCCTAGGGCCGGCCTCCTCCCCCCTTGCTCCTTTATATACGGGGGCAGGGGGGCACCTCTATACACACAAGTTGATCTTCGTGATCGTTCTCTTAGCCGTGTGCGGTGCCCCCCTCCACCATAATCCTCGATAATATTGTAGCGGTGCTTAGGCGAAGCCCTGCGACGGTAGAACATCAAGATCGTCACCACGCCATCGTGCTGACGGAACTCTTCCCCAACACTTTGCTGGATCGGAGTCCAGGGATCGTCATCGAGCTGAACGTGTGCTAGAACTCGGAGGTGTCGTAGTTTCATTGCTTGATCGGTCGGGCCGTGAAGACGTACGACTACATCAACCGTGTTGTGCTAACGCTTCCGCTGTCGATCTACAAGGGTACGTAGATCACACTCTCCCCTCTCGTTGCTATGCATCACCATGATCTTGTGTGTGCGTAGGAAATTTTTGAAATTACTACGTTCCCCAACAGTGGCATCCGAGCTTGGTTTTATGCGTTGATGTTGTGCACGAGTAGAACACAAGTGAGTTGTGGGCGATATAAGTCATACTGCTTACCATCATGTCATACTTTGGTTCGGCAGTATTGTTGGATGAAGCGGCCTGGACCGACATTACACGTACGCTTATGCGAGACTGGTTCTACCGACGTGCTTTGCACACAGGTGGCTGGCGGGTGTTAGTTTCTCCAACTTTAGTTGAACCGAGTGTGGATACGCCCGGTCCTTGCGATGGTTAAAACAGCACCAACTTGACAAACTATCATTGTGGTTTTTGATGCGTAGGTAAGAACAGTTCTTGCTAAGCCCGTAGCAGCCACGCAAAACTTGCAACAACAAAGTAGAGGACGTCTAACTTGTTTTTGCAGGGCATGTTGTGATGTGATATGGTCAAGACGTGATGAGATATAAGTTGTTGTATGAGATGATCATATTTGTTGAAGTTATCAGCAACTGGCAAAATCCTTATGGTTGTCTCTCTATTGCATAAGATTCAAGCATCCAATAATTGCTTTAGTTTATCGCTATGCGATAGCAATAGTTGCAAGAGCAATTGTTGGTGAGACGACCACGTGATGACACATTGATATAGATCAAGATGATGGAGATCATGGTGTCATGCTGGCGACGATATAGATCATGACAGTACTTTGGAGATGGAGATCAAAGGAGCAAGATGATGATGGCCATATCATGTCACATATTTTGATTGCATATGATGTTTATCTTTTATACATCTTATTTTTGCTTAGTTTGACGGTAGCATTTTAAGATGATCTCTCACTAATTATCAAGAAGTGTTCTCCCTGAGTATGCACCGTTGCGAAAGTTCTTCATGCTGAGACACCACGTGATGATCGGGTGTGATAGGCTCTACGTTCAAATACAACGGGTGCAAAACAGTTGCACACACGGAATACTCAGGTTATAATTGACGAGCCAAGCATATACAGATATGGCCTCGGAACGCGGAGACCGAAAGGTCGAGCATGAATCATATAGTAGATATGGTCAACATAGTGATGTTCACCAATGAAACTGCTCCATCTCACATGATGATCGAACATTGATTAGTTGATTTGGATCACGTGATCACTTAGAGGATTAGAGGGATGTCTATATAAGTGGGAGTTCTTAAGTAATATGATTAATTGAACTTAAATTTATCATGAACTTAGTCCTGGTAGTATTTTGCAAATTATGTTGTAGATCAATAGCTCGCGTTGTTGCTTCCCTGTGTTTATTTTGATATGTTCCTAGAGAAAATTGTGTTGAAAGATGTTAGTAGCAATGAAGCTGATTGGATCCGTGATCTGAGGTTTATCCTCATTGCTGCACAGAAGAATTCTGTCCTTGATGCACCGCTAGGTGACAGACCTATTGCAGGAGCAGATGCAGACATTATGAACGTTTGGCTAGCTCAATATGATGACTACTTGATAGTTTAGTGCACCATGCTTAATTGCTTAGAATCGGGACTTCAAAGACATTTTGAACGTCATGGACCATATGAGATGTTCCAGGAGTTGAAGTTAATATTTCAAGCAAATACCCGAGTTGAGAGATATGAAGTCTCCAACAAGTTCTATAGCTAAAAGATGGAGGAGAATCACTCAACTAGTGAGCATGTGCGCAGATTGTCTGGGTACTACAATCACTTGAATCAAGTAGTAGTTAATCTTCCAGATAAGATAGTGATTGACAGAATTCTCTAGTCACCATCACCAAGTTAGTAGAACTTCGTGATGAACTATAATATGCAAGGGATAACGGAAACAATTCCCAAGCTCTTCGTAATGCTGAAATTGACGAAGGTAGAAATCGAGAAAAACATCAAGTGTTGATGGTAGACAAGACCACTAGTTTCAAGAAAAGGGCAGAGGGAAGAAGGGGAACTTCAAGAAGAACATCAAGCAAGTTGTTGCTCAAGTGAAGAAGCCCAATTCTGGTCCTAAGCCTGAGACTAAGTGCTTCTACTGCAAAGGTACTGGTCACTGGAAGCGGAACTACCCCAAGTGATTGGCGGATAAGAAGGATGGCAAAGTGAACATAAGTATATTTGATATACATGTTATTGATGTGTACTTTACTAGTGTTTATAGCAACCCCTCAGTATTTGATACTAGTTCAGTTGCTAAGATTAGTAACTCGAAACGGGAGTTGCAGAATAAACAAAGACTAGTTAAGGGTGAAGTGACGATGTGTGTTGGAAGTGGTTCCAAGATTGATATGATCATCATCGCACACTCCCTATAATTTCGGGATTAGTGTTGAACCTAAATAAGTGTTATTTGGTGTTTGCGTTGAGCATGAATATGATTTGATCATGTTTATACGGTTATTCATTTAAGCAAGAGAATAAATTGTTGTTCTGTTTACATGAATAAAACCTTATATGGTTACACACCCAATGAAAATAGTTCGTTGGATCTCGATCGTAGTGATAGACATAATCATAATATTGAAACCAAAAGATGCAAAATTAATAATGATAGTGCAACTTATTTGTGGCACTGCCGTTTAGGTCATATTGGTGTAAAGCGCATGAAGAAACTCCATGCTGATGGGCTTTTGGAATCACTTGATTATGAATCAATTGATGCTTGCGAACCATGCCTCATGGGCAAGATGACTAAGACTCTGTTCTTCGGAACAATGGAGCGAGCAACAGATTTGTTGGAAATCATACATACTGATGTATGTGGTCCGATGAATACTGAGGCTCGCGACAGGTATCATTATTTTCTGATCTTCACAGATGATTTGAGCAGATATGAGTATATCTACTTGATGAAACATAAGTCTGAAACATTTGAAAAGTTCAAATAATTCCAGGGTGAAGTGGAAAATCATCGTGACAAGAAAAAAAAGTTTCTACGATCTGATCGCGGAGACAAATATTTGAGTTACGAGTTTGGTCGTCAATTAAAACATTGTGGAATAGTTTCACAAACTCATGCCACCTGGAACACCACAGCATAATGGTGTGTCCAATCGTAATAACCGTACTTTATTGGATATAGTGCAATCTATGATGTCTCTTACCAATCTACCATTATCGTTTTGGGGTTATGCATTAGAGACAGCTGCATTCACGTTAAAAAGGGCACCATCTAAATCCGTTGAGACGACACAATCTGAATTATGGTTTGGCAAAAAACCAAAGTTGTCGTTTCTTAAAGTTTTGGGTTGTGATGCTTATGTGAAAAAGATTCATCCTGATAAGCTCAAACCCAAATCAGAGAAATATGTCTTCGTAGGATACCCAAAGAAGACTGTTGGGTACACCTTCTATCACAGATCCGAAGGCAAGACATTCGTTGCTAAGAATGGATCCTTTCTAGAGAAGGAGTTTCTCTCGAAAGAAGTGAGTGGGAGGAAAGTAGAAAACTTGATAAGGTAATTATACCTTCTCCCTTATTGGAAAGTCGTTCATCACAGAAATCTATTCTTGTGACTACTACACCAATTAGTGAGGAAGCTAATGATGATGATCATGTAACTTCAGATCAAGTTACTACCGAATCTCGTAGGTAAACCAGAGTGAGATCCGCACCAGAGTGGTACGGTAATCCTGTTCTGGAAGTCATGTTACTAGACCATGACGAACTTGCGAACTATGAGGAAGCGATGATGAGCCCAGATTCCGCGAAATGGTTTGAGGCCATGAAATCTGAGATATGATCCATGTATGAGAACAAAGTATGGACTTTGATGGATTTGCCCGATGATCGGCAAGCCATAGAAAATAAATGGATCTTCAAGAGGAATACGGACGCTGATAGTAGTGTTACTATCTACAAAGCTAGACTTGTCAAAAAGGTTTTTTGACAAAGTTCAAGGTGTTGACTACGATGAAATTTTCTCACTCGTAGTGATGCTTAAGTCTATCCAAATCATGTTAGCAATTGCCGCATTTTTATGAAATCTGGCAAATGGATAAACAAAACTGCATTCCTTAATGGATTTATTAAAGAAGAGTTGTATATGATACAACCAGAAGGTTTTGTCAATCCTAAAGGTGCTAACAAAATGTGCAAGCTCCAGCGATCCATCTATGGACTGGTGCAAGCATCTCGGAGTTGGAATATGCGCTTTGATGAGATGATCAAAGCATATAGTTTTATACAGACTTGCGGTGAAGCCTGTATTTACAAGAAAGTGAGTGGGAGCACTACAACATTTCTAATAAGTATATGTGAATGACATATTGTAGATCGGAAATAATGTAGAATTATTCTGCAAAGCATAAAGGAGTGTTTTGAAAGAAGTTTTTCAAAGAAAGACCTCAGTGAAGCTGCTTACATATTAAGCATCAAGATCTATAGAGATAGATCAAGATGCTTGATAAGTTTTTTTTCAATGAGTACATACCTTGACAATATTTTGAAGTAGTTAAAAAATTGGAATAGTCAAAGAAAGAGTTCTTGGCTGTGTTACAAGGTGTGAAATTGAGTAAGACTCAAAGCCCGACCACGGCAGAAGATATAAAGAGAATGAAAGTCATGCCCTATGCCTCAGCCATAGGTTCTATAAAGTATGCCATGCTGTGTACCAGATCTATTGTATACCCTACACTGTGTTAAGAAAGGGAGTACAATAGTGATCTAAGAGTAGATCACTGGACAGTGGTCAAAATTATCCTTAGTGGAATAAGGAAATATTTCTCAATTATGGAGGTGACAAAAAGTTTTGACATAGATCTGGATGACTCTAAGTCTCGATCTAGATACATATTGAAAGTGGGAGCAATTACCTAGAGTAGCTCCGTGCAGAGCATTGTAGACATAGAATTCGCAAAATACTTACGGATCTGTATGCGACAGACCCATTGACTAAAATTATCTCACAAGCAAAACATGATCACACCTTAGTACTCTTTGGGTGCTAATCACATAAACGATGTGAACTAGATTACTGACTCTAGTAAACCCTTTGGGTATAGGTCACATGACAATGTGAACTATGGGTGTTAATCACATGGTGATGTGGACTATTAGTGTTGAATCACATGGCGATGTGAACTAAATTATTGACTCTAGTGCAAGTGGGAGACTGAAGGAAATACGCCCTAGAGGCAATAATAAAGTTATTATTTATTTCCTTATATCATGATAAATGTTTATTATTCATGCTAGAATTGTATTAACCGGAAACATAATACATGCGTGAATACATAGACAAACAGAGTGTCACTACTATGCCTCTACTAGACTAGCTCGTTAATTGAAGATGGTTATGTTTCCTAACCATGAACAAAAGAGTTGTTATTTGATTAACGGGATCACATCATTAGAAGAATGATGTGATTGACTTGACCCATTTCGTTAGCTTAGCACTCGATCATTTAGTACGTTGCTATTGCTTTCTTCATGACTTATACATGTTCCTGTGACTATGAGATTATGCAACTCCTGTTTGCCAGAGGAACACTTTGTGCGCTACCAAACGTCACAATGTAACTGGGTGATTATAAAGGAGCTCTACAGGTGTCTCCAAAGGTACATGTTGGGTTGGCGTATTTCGAGATTAGGATTTGTCACTCCGATTGTCGGAGAGGTATCTCTGGGCCCTCTCGGTAATGCACATCACTTAAGCCTTGCAAGCATTGCAACTAATGAGTTAGTTGTAGGATGATGTATTATGGAACGAGTAAAGAGACTTGCCGGTAACGAGATTGAACTAGGTATTGAGATACCGACGATCAAATCTCGGGCAAGTAACATACCGATGACAAGGGAACAACGTATGTTGTTATGCGGTCTGACCGATAAAGATCTTCGTAGAATATGTGGGAGCCAATATGAGCATCCAGGTTCCGCTATTGGTTATTGACCGGAGACGTGTCTCGGTCATGTCTACATTGTTCTCGAACCCGTAGGGTCCGCACGCTTAAGGTTTCGATGACAGTTATATTATGAGTTTATGAGTTTTGATGTACCGAAGGAGTTCGGAGTCCCGGATGAGATCGGGGACATGAAGAGGAGTCTAAAAATGGTCGAGACGTAAAGATCGATATATTGGACGACTATATTCGGACATCGGAAAGGTTCCGAGTGATTCGGGTATTTTTCGGAGTACCGGAGAGTTACGGGAATACGTATTGGGCCTTATTGGGCCATACGGGAAAGAAGGAAAAGGGCCTCAAGGGTGGCCGCACCCCTCCCCTTAGTCTGGTCCGAATTGGACTAGGGAAGGGGGGCGCCCCCTTCCTTCCTTCTCCTTTTCCCTTCCTCTTTTCCTATTCCATATGGGAGGTGGAATCCTACTAGGACTAGGGAGTCCTAGTAGGACTCCACACTGGCGCGCCTCTCCTAGGGCCGGCCTCCTCCCCCCTTGCTCCTTTATATACGGGGGAAGGGGGGCACCTCTATACACACAAGTTGATCTTCGTGATCGTTCTCTTAGCCGTGTGCGGTGCCCCCCTCCACTATAATCCTCGATCATATTGTAGCGGTGCTTAGGCGAAGCCCTGCGACGGTAGAAAATCAAGATCGTCACCACGCCGTTGTGCTGACGGAACTCTTCCCCAACACTTTGCTGGATCGGAGTCTGGGGATCGTCATCGAGCTGAACGTGTGCTAGAACTCGGAGGTGTCGTAGCTTCGTTGCTTGATCGGTCGGGCCGTGAAGACGTACGACTACATCAACCGTGTTGTGCTAACGCTTCCGCTGTCGATCTACAAGGGTACGTAGATCACACTCTCCCCTCTCGTTGCTATGCATCACCATGATCTTGTGTGTGCGTAGGAAATTTTAGAAATTACTACGTTCCCCAACAGTCCACGTAACAGCAGCGCGGCCAGTGCTTACAAACGTTACTGCTAAGCCATGCAAGTAGCGCGCTTTGTACCCGACGGTACTGTCGGTGCACAAAAGGAGGGGTCCTATTTTATACCCCTTTACTTGTGCGCGGGCAGTCGGAGTCGCGCCTACGGCCACACCTAGTGGGGCAGAGGAAGGAAGCAAAGCCACAAGACAACCAGAGCAACGCCAAGCCATAAGCATGAAGAGTAGAAGGGCGAGGTGAACTCCCCTTGCCGGGGCAGCCTCAATAGCCCTGGCAAGAACCTTCCCTGGGCAACTTGCCCAACACCAGCAGAGCCGCCACCCTTCAGCCCAAGAGTTCCAACACCATCAACCACTTTGGAACCAAGGCTCGGGAGACACCTCCAAGGTGGCCTGAAGATCTTTGTGAAGACCAAGAACATGCATGACTAGATGATAACCAGAAGACGACAATCCTCGGCAAGATCCTTGTCGAGGATACCCACGAGACACCCCACCCTCGGCAAGGGTCTTGCCGGGGGACGCCCACAATGCCACGGTAAGACCCTTGCCGAGGCCCCGGCAAGACCCTTGGCGAAGACATCCGCGGGGCCGCAGCCAGTCCCACATTTGGCAAGACTCCACCACCATTCCCATGTAGCTGCCAGCCCACCAGCTAGGCGAGCACCTGCGTGGCGACGTGTGGCCTCTAGGCCAACTCAGCAAGCACCTACGTGGTGGCATGCAGATCTTCATGAAGACTCTTCCACCACATCAACTCAGCAGCCAGCGAGCCAGCATGGCGCTACACGCCTCGTCAGTTCGGACGCACATGGAAGCTAGGCGAGGCGGCGACAGCTGGGACGAGATTCCTTGTCGTCCCTGATAAAGCAAGAAGGGCATGTTGGTAACACATTAAATGTGTTTTTCCTACAGTTCCAGGAGATAGACTCGACCACCGTATAGCTTTCCACCTCCTGTATGCCACTGTGGCGGCCCCACTACTAGGAAAAGGGCTATAGATGATATGGACACTAATGGCGCACCGTGTATGTGGTGCGCCACTGCTATATAGCAATGGCGCACCTGGTGTGTGGTGCGCCATTAGTAGTTTTGAAAAAAAAATGTTAGTAATGGCGCACTATGGGATAGTGCGCCATTACTAGTTGACATAGTACTGGCGCACCATACCCACCGTGCATTGTCCCATGGTGCACCGTCCACCGTGAACTAGTAATGGCGCACCGTCCACTAGTGCACCATTACTAAAAACTTTATTTTTTTTCAAAACTACTAATGGTGCATGTCGGTGTCAAAACCGGCGGATCTCGGGTAGGGGGTCCCGAACTGTGCGTCTAAGGCGGATGGTAACAGGAGGCAGGGGACACGATGTTTTACCCAGGTTCGGGCCCTCTTGATGGAGGTAAAACCCTACGTCCTGCTTGACTAATATTGTTGATATGGGTAGTACAAGAGTAGATCTACCACGAGATCAGAGAGGCTAAACCCTAGAAGCTAGCCTATGGTATGATTGTCTGTTGTAGTTGTTGTGTCCTACGGACTAAAACCCTCCGGTTTATATAGACACCGGAGAGGGTTAGGGTTACACAAGGTCGGTTACAAAGGAGGAGATATCCATATCCGTATTTCCTAGCTTGCCTTCCACGCCAAGTAGAGTCCCATCCGGACACGAGACGAAGTCTTCAATCTTGTATCTTCATAGTCCAACAGTCCGGCCAAAGGATATAGTCCGGCTGTCCAGAGACCCCCTAATCCAGGACTCCCTCAGTAGCCCCTGAACTAGGCTTTCAATGACGATGAGTCCAGCACGCAGTATTGTTTTCGGCATTGCAAGGAGGGTTCCTCCTCCGAATACATCATAGAAGAATTTGAATACAAGGATAGTGTCTGACCCTGCAAAATAAGTTCCACATACCACCGTAGAGGGAATAATATTTCCGCAAATCTAATTTGCTGACTTGTTTTGGCAACATGAAATTATGCCATGGCCCGGTGATTATTCGAACCGTTTCCTTCAACTAGCCCCGCACATAACGCGAGGCAGTTTTTTGACACGTCTCGTCGAAGCAGAGATCGTGTCCCCCTTATTACGGGATTCTCATCAATACGGGAGTGGGTAACCCAACCGTGTCTAGGACTCCTAGATTATAGGCAAGTCCCAAACGGCTACGGAGGACGCTTGATATTCACCCTCTTTATAAAGGGACAAGGCTTTTACTTTTTTTCCCTCCCGTGCTCAATTGAATCCTTCCCCCGCCTCGAGTTCTAACACCCAAAGCCCAGGTCAGGTGCTCCGGACCTTCAATCATGTCCGGATCTAGCCTTCAAGGCCGATGGATGCCCTCCTCTATTACGGAAGAAGACATCAAGAAGTTGAGGGAGGCCAGATACCTGACTGTCGAGGTTTCACATCGGCTTCCTGCCCGAGGGCAGGTCGTCCCTACTCCTGAACCCAATGAAGACGCTCTGTTCTTCTCCCACTTCCTCCGAGGACTAAGCCTCACTCTGGATCCCTTCGTTAGGGGGCTGGTGTTTTATTACGGGCTAGATTTCCACGATCTAGCCCCGGACTCCTTTCTCCACATCTTGACATTCATTGTCGTGTGTGAGGCCTTCCTCCGCATTACCCCTCACTTCGGCCTGTGGCTCAAGACCTTTGACGTGAGGCCGAAGATGGTCGAGGGGCAGTATGCAGCGTGCGGAGGCGCATTAATAAGCAAGATACCAGGAGCTCCGTGGCCCAAAGGTTCCTTTCCAGAGGTGTCCGGATTATGGCAACAGGAGTGGTTTTACATCACAGCTCCCAGAAGTGCCAAGTGGGTGGCTGCCCCTGCTTTCCGCTCAGGCCCTCCACCACAACTGATGTCATGGATTAGCAGATGGCTGAGCTGGGGTCCTGCCAAGGACGTGCCTGTACTACAAAGCCACATCCAAAATCTCTTCGAAGGAGATTTCAGTTTGATTATGGTGGCGCAAGTAATGCTGGTTCGTCGAGTCCAGCCTAGCAAACGCCGACCCCTCCGCATGTGGGAGTTCAACCTAGAAGGGCCGCGTACTATTAAGAATTTCCTCCGCCTGACGCACGAGGAGATGTACAAATCATTCTTCGGACCCCAAATAGAGTGTTCGGATACTACCGAGGACGTGGGCCTGAGTAGCAACCGCACCGCCGACCAAGTAAGTAATCCTTTAGTCGAACACACCATCTTTTATTTACCACGACGTCATTCTAAGAAGTCGCTCTTTGACCAGGACTGGATAACAAAGACGAAGATGATTCGGTATTCGGCCCCCCTTCCTGAGGGTTTGGAAAATCCAGTACTAGAAAAGATGCTCGAGCTAGCACCTTGCCCGGAGCCCTCAAAGGAAGACAAAGGGGGGAATAATGAGGGCGAAAGCGGGACTCCACCACTACCTATTCCGACCGAGGGAATGAGCGCCTCCGTGGGGGAGGATAACCGAGGGGAGAAATCGGACATTCTCTCACCCCGAGGAAGGAAGAGGACTACCTCTGAAGATCCGGAAACCAAGGTTTCCAAACGGGAGAAGAAATCTCCACCAGAGGGTCCTGCCTTGGAGGGTGCTCTTGCCGCACAAAGTCCGCACGGGGATCATCCCTCTAATGAGCTGTAAGTAATTAAAAAGTACTTTAACAGTGAATATATATTACCTTACCTCTGAGGAAAATAACCGAAGTATTTATCTTGCAGTTCAGATCTTTGCCCTTCTCAGCAGAGCTCGTCATCGGGGGATCTTCTTCCAGAGATGATGGAGAGCGAAACGCCTCCCCCGGACTCCTCCGCTCAAGAAGCGGGCGACCTTGAGGTGTCGTCATGGAGGGCCTCTCCGGATCCGGTGAGGCCAGAAGATAATCCTATGGTCACCCGAAGTCCCCAGCATCCGGCTCTCGAAGAGAGCAAACAGAAGAGTCCGACACCGACTGGTATGCAGTCGGACGTACTGAGAGAGATGTTGGAGCGAGCGGCCATCTCAGAAGAACACCGTACATTGATGGGTACGGTGATGGAAAGGATCTCATCCGTCGAAAGCGGGTTGCATGATGCCTTCATGAGTCTACTGACGGGCTTTGAGGTACGTAAAATGATGTACATTTGTGATGGTACCGCACATTTTTAGGTGTGCCCTATGTAGATAGTAGCCCCTGAGACTCTGGTTGTCCCCGAGGACGGCGGGAAATAGAGGATTGTAGTCCCAGGCAATAACCATACCGCTTTAATGTGCAGGTAGTGGGAGCTCCGGTGGCTAGTCGGACTCATGAGTTTGCCGAACTAAAGCGGCAACTAGATGCGGTAGACGACGACATTGAGCTTGTTAACAAGCGGCTTGACGAGTCACAGGGTAAGTAATGTTTTGCTGGTGAATGTCACATAATAAGAGCAGCATGATGCCAGTATCTTTAATATGTCGTGACTGCAGATGGAGCTGCCACCGTGGAGACCCTTCGGGGGAACTTGCCCGAGCCAAGGAACAAGCAAGAATTAGTAATGCGGTTGCTTTGAAGGCAGCCGAAGAGTTAAGAGCCGAGAAGGCCGCACATTGTGAAAGAAAAGAGAAGATGGCCAAGATGGTCGTAAAATTAAAAGACACTACCGACCGTTGCCAGTTCCTTGAAAAAGAGAACCGAGTGAAGGCAGCGGACCTTGAAAAGGCCACGATGGTGACCAAAGACACTCGCTCTGCTATGAGGGCGAAGAAGGAGGAGCTGCGTGAAGCCGGGGATATTGCGGCTGGGAAGCCCTTTCTGCTGCAGAGGAAGTTCGGGGATCCGCGGTATGCCCCATTGGATCGGCTGTGGATCTCGGCAGACGCATATATGGACTTGGCGGCGAGCGCTGCCGATGCGGCCAAATACTTCCAAGGTCAAATAGATCGTGAAGTGGACAAGCTGTTCTGGTCGCAATTCAACGTTCCAGAGCGTCCGCTTCCATTGACTGATCAGCTAGCCGAATGGGCTGAACTAAATAGGTTGTTCGGACTTGCCATGAGGTCTGTCATGGATCAGCTGTGGCCGGAAAAGCCGAAGCCGAACAGTTATTTCACCTTAGTGCAGCAGTTCCTTGGTGCGGTGCCGCGCATTAATGCGATGAAGATGTCGGCGTGCATAGAAGGCTTGCGGATGGCCCTTTCCCGTGTTAAAGCATACTGGGCGGAGATGGATGCTACCACTGTTACGGCGCAGGGTTCGGCCGTAGGCCGAGTGGCTGCCCAGCACTATTTTGAAGAGGTTCTCGAGGGTGCTCGTTTTATAGAGGCCCAGTGCTTGAAGAATATTATGTTTGAGTGACATGTATTCCCATTGTAAACACAATGTTTTTATGAAATTTATTAAGGCTATGTTTATACTTTTGCCTGAAAGTAATATGGTGCCTCATGTGCGGCCGTTTATGTATACATGGGTATAACCTGAAAGATTGCAGTCGTCAGCTTCAGCCCCCACGCATATAATGCGGAGGTGTTCGCAGAAGACACGTGTTCACACTTAACCCAACGTCTTTGTCCTATTAAGGAGGTGATAGCGCGGCGAATGAGGCAACCGGACTATAATGCTTTAACACTTTCACTTAGCCATAGGAGTTTGACGGTGGGGCTACTATATAGCCCCTGTTGGCTCCGCACTCTCCCGAATTCGGGGTGCGTACATGGCTGGCCGGGAAACGACCCTTCGTTAAGGCGGAGGAATTCTAACATTCCGATAGGTCATCGAGTCGTTAACCAGTCTCACACTATATCATGACAGTCAGTTTTCGGATTTATCTACCGAGGTGCTCGTCCGGATGACCCAAGGCACAATCGCAGTAACTCTCCTAGTGCTACCTTAGCTGATAGAGCGGAATGTAAGGTACCAAAACATAGGAGTCGGGCAAACCCAACATTTGACCAAAGACATGATTCGGAGCTGATGCATATAAGGCCAAACTCGCGACGCCGAACACTCCCTAAGGTATTCGGTGTTTATGGTATAAACCGGGCCTAAATAGTGCCCTTTGTAAGAAGCCCCTTGTGTCCAGGTACAGGCATTTTATTCTGACATGGCCACATGCCAAGATGTCAGCATCCTTCTCGATTGTATTTGAGAATTCGAGGGATGTATATCAACAAGAGATAGTAAAAAAAGGTTTACGTAGAGTCTTAATCTAAAAAGAATCCTTGGAGCGGGTCCCTGTTGCATGTCTGTGCCTATGTCTCCGCTGTGCCGTATCCTAGACGGGTGTAGCACGACGGTCATCTGTAAGAGAGAGAAACTTAGGTGAAAAGTTGTCGTGCGAAAAGGTAGGTTTCAGGAAACCATGTATAATTCAAGATGAGTAAAAAATTGCCACTTGTCTGCGCGCGTTAAGCCCCTTGTATTTGTAATAGGGGTGTGGCTTATCAAACCTGTGTGAGTTACGTATAGCTGCGCCAGACTCGTCTAACTGTGTTCGTGGTCTTGACGACCTATCAAATGCTTTAGCTGGTGAGGCCCTTTTCAGTGTGCGACTTCCAAGGCAGTCGCACTCTCTTCGGCGCGCAGGGATTGCTTAATGTTTCCATTCACTGTAATGATGCCACATGGACTGGGCATCTTAAGCGTAATGCGGTATTGCATTAAAGCAAGCGAAAGCTTCGCGTCCAAGTAGTGCTTGGAAGCCACTTTGGAACGGAGCAATGTGGAATGTTAAATTTTCGCTACGGAAGTTATCGGGGAAGCTGAATATAACCTCTAGTAGCAGGGAGCCCATGCAATGAGCCCCTGGGCCTCGCATTACTCCTTTAAGGGTAGTGTTGCTGTGGAAAATTCTCGCTGGGTCTATCCCCATTTTGCTGATTGTATCCTAGTATATCAGGTTTAAACTGCTACCACCGTCCATCAGGACTCTTGCAAAGCGGTATCCGTCAATTATTGGGTCTAATACCAGGGCGGCCCATCCTGCACGCTAGATACTTGCTGAGTAATCCCGATGGTCAAAAGTGATCGGTTGAAACGACTAGTGGCAGGACTGCGCGGTGATAGGCCCTTGGGCATATTTATCTGGGAGTGCCGCTTTGTTTTTCCTCTTTGTCACGTGTAACACGTTTACTGTTTTGACTTCTGGTGGAAATTTCTTTTGTTCCCCAGTGTCTTGCTTGAGAGGCTCATCCTCGTCTTTGCTTGGTGTATCCTCCCCCTTGTGTATGGCGTTGAGCTTGCCGGACTGCTTGAAGACCCAACATTCTCTGTGGGTATGATTAGCAGGTTTACCGGGGGTGCTATGGATCTGACATACTTGGTCCAGAATTTTGTTAGGCTGGACAGTTCGTCTCTGGCGCCTTTAGAGGGCGGCTTTTGCTGACTCGGCCGAGGGCTTTTGAATCCAGCGTTTACTACCGTGCTCTTCTTGTTGTCTTCTTTATTCCGGCGTTTGTTATTATTGTTGCACCGTGATTTCCTGTTTCCATCTTTAACTTCGGATGTACTGGGGTCGCTGGTGCTGCATCTGGCTAGCCAGCTATCCTCACCCGTGCAAAAGCAGGTCATGAGGCATTTTAATGCTGCCATTGTTCTCGGGCTTTCTTGCCCGAGGTGTCTGGCAAGCCATTCGTCACGGACACTATGCTTAAAAGATGCCAAGGCTTCGGTGTCCGGACAGTCGACTATTTGGTTCTTTTTAGTAAGAATCATGTTCCAAAGCTTTCGGGCTGACTCTCCGGGCTGTTGAGTTATATGACTCAAATCGTCCGCGTCCGGAGGTCAGACATAAGTCCCTTGAAAATTTGCCCGAAAAGCGTCTTCGAGCTCTTCCCAGCTTCCAGTGGAGCTTTCGAGGAGGCTTTTAAGCCAGTGCCGAGCTGTCCCTTTGAGTTTGAGGGGTAAATACTTAATGGCGTGGAGATCATCTCCTCGATCCATATGGATATGGAGGATATAGTCCTCAATCTAGACCCCAGGGTCTGTTGTTCCATCGTATGCCTCTATGTTTATGGGTTTGAATCCCTCTGGAAATTCATCGTCAAGTACCTCGTCGGTGAAACATAGGGGGTGTGTGGCACCCCTGTATCTGGGTGTACCATAGTGTTCGGATGTTTGTTGTGTTGCATCGTATGCTGGAGCGCGTCTGCGTGGTCCATAGATGGATCTGGTTGCGCCGTCCTTTTGATGCGAGCCGTCGCATGGATCGCGTATTGGCTTATGTGCGGCATTGCTTGCCGCTCTATGTTGGCCGTGAGGTCGTCTATCCGGCCAGGTGGCCGTTTTAATTTTTGGTTGTGGGGGATCTAAGGCCTCCTCATCGAATTCAGGTAGCAACTTCCGCTTCGGGTAGCTCTTGGTGGGGCGATTACCGCCATACTTCGCTGCTGTGTTGAGTACTTTGCTCCATCTGATTTGGAGTGTGTCTTGCGCAGCCTTGAGCCTTTGCTTCTGCTTTTTTAGACTCCTCGCGGTGGCAACAAGCCTTTGATGGGCATTCCGTTGCTCCGGGTGTCTGTCCGGTGTTTATGTCATCCGGACTATTATCTTTGACAGAATCAGGTTGTTCAGTTTGATTCTCTGTGCTGCCGTGGTCCGGCAATGGTTCACCCAGCTCTAATGTTGTGTCTGTATGATCGTTGTTTCTACCGAGGCGGGATTTGGGGCGGCGCTTACGCCGCTGCTTTGACTGCTTCTCGAGGGGACAACCCTTCGTTGCGGCCTTCCGTTCCTCGTCGTCGTTTTCTTTTGGTGTGTTCACCATGTATACCTCATGTGGTGAAGTGGGCATCCAGTGCCCTGTGGGTAGTGGTTCCTCTTCGTCTCCCGTATTGTCGTCCATACCGTCGATGTCTTCAGATTCGAAGTCGAGCATGTCGGTTAAGTCATCGACAGTGGCTACTAAGTGGGTGGTGGGTGGGCCGCGAAGTTCTTCGTCGTCCGCATCCCAGTCCTGCCGGACATAGTTCGGCCAGGATCCTCCTGACAAGGAGAGAGACCTTAACGAGTCCAGTATGTCGCCAAATGGCGAGTGCTGAAAAATATCAGCGGAGGTAAACTCGATGATCGGCGCCCAATCGGGTTCGATAGGAACGGGCGTAGGCGGCTCGAAGTCCGTGGCCGGAGAAGGATCCGGCAGTTTAACAACACGGCTCTCGTGCAAGGTAAGGTCGATGTTCGGCTCGATCGCCGCTAAGGGTAAGGCTTCCGCGGAGGGGTCCATCCACCCGTCTATGGAAGGCGCAACTGGCTCCGAATTGAGGGTCGAAGCGGCTGCCGATGCGATCTTAACACTGTCCGATGGTAGAGCTAAATCTTACTCATCGTGACCGCGTGACACGCAAAGTAGAGGCTCGAATCCGTCGAAGATCAAGTCTCCGCGGATATCGGCCGTGTAGTTTAAGCTTCCAAACCTGACCTGGTGGCCAGGGGCGTAACTTTCAATATGCTCCAGATGGCCAAGCGAATTGGCCCGCAGTACAAAGCCGCCGAACACGAAGATCTGTCTGGGGAGAAAAGTCTCACCCTGGACCGCATCGCTATCGATGATAATAGGAGCCATCAAGCCTAACAGCGATGACACAGAGGAACTCTCAATGAAAGCACCAATGTCGGTGTCAAAACCGGCGGATCTCGGGGAGGGGGTCCCGAACTGTGCGTCTATGGCAGATGGTAACAGGAGGCAGGGGACACGATGTATTACCCAGGTTCGGGCCCTCTTGATGGACGTAAAACCCTATGTCCTACTTGATTAATATTGATGATATGGGTAGTACAAGAGTAGATCTACCACGAGATCAGAGAGGCTAAACCCTAGAAGCTAGCCTATGGTATGATTGTCTGTTGTAGTTGTTGTGTCCTACGGACTAAAACCCTTCGGTTTATATAGACACCAAAGAGGGTTAGGGTTACACAAGGTCGGTTACAAAGGAGGAGATATCCATATCCCTATTGCCTAGCTTGCCTTCCACGCCAAGTAGAGTCCCATCCGGACACGAGATGAAGTCTTCAATCTTGTATCTTCATAGTCCAACAGTCCGGCCAAAGGATATAGTCCGGCTGTCCGGAGACCCCCTAATCCAGGACTCCCTCAGTGCACCACACACCAGGTGCGCCATTAGTAATATATTTAGCACCAGGGTTACTAATGGCGCACCTGATGTGTGGTGCGCCATTAGTAAGCCTGGTGCTAAATGCACCCCCCCCCCGTGGACCGCCTTTTCAGTTAAAAAATAAAAAAAATTGGAAATGTCAAAAAAATAAAAGAAAATAAGTTTCCCATGTGATATGTGGTCTAGTTGTTGGGAAAATTTACAAATATTAATTTTGACTTTATTTGCAAAATTTCATTGGAATTTAGTAAAACGGGCATAACTTTTGCACACGAACTCGGATTAAAAAGTTTTTATATGAAAAATCATCTACTCGAAAAGTTACATCCGAATTGAACGGCGAGAACCTTGTTCAACATCTTCAAAATCCCCAAAACCCTAATAG
This sequence comes from Triticum dicoccoides, assembly GCF_002162155.2. Classification (NCBI taxonomy): domain Eukaryota; kingdom Viridiplantae; phylum Streptophyta; class Magnoliopsida; order Poales; family Poaceae; genus Triticum; species Triticum dicoccoides. The sequence goes on from NC_041386.1 coordinate 50,905,014, forward strand.
AACGAAAGATACGGGGATTTTAAGATCTAGAGAGGGGAAAATGAATAAAAATTCAAACTTACTAGTGGCGCACCATTTGCTAGGTGCGCCACTAGTAACAGAAAAAAAATTGGATTTTTTTTTCAAAATATGATATGTAATATGACCAGGAAGTTTGAAATATTTTTTCAAAATTTCATCATACTCATGAACATGAACAAAGTCCTAGACATCAACAAGGTGCTTGTGAAGTGAGCTGGTGCTGGGATTGGATAGAACTGCGAAGTTAAGCATGCTTGGGCTGGAGTAGTTTGAGGATGGGTGACCTTTTGGGAAGTTTGACCACAGAGTGCGATTTGACCTGAGATTAAGCATATTGACCCGAGATTAAGAAAAAAACGAAAAAAAAAATTGAATTTTTTTTAAAAATGATTTTTTTAAAAATTGTTACTAACGGCGCACTTCTATGTGGTGCGCCATTAGTATACCAGATACTAATGGCGCACCTATGGGATACTAATGGCGTATACTAATGGCGCATCACAGGTGCGCCATTAGTAAAAAATACTAATGGTGTGATGCTAGTGGTGCATCTGTAGTGCGCCATTAGTAGGCAAAACAAGTCCGCCACTAGTAGGCCTTTTCCTAGTAGTGCCCCTTCGACTATAAAAGGAGACCCGCGGCGTACTGAGAGAGGATTCGGATTTTTTGGACCCTGCATGCTTTGTAGCTAGTCCAAGAACACCAGATAAACATAAACCAGCAGGAGTAGGGTATTACACATCACTTGCGGCCCGAACCTGGATAATACCCCCTGCGTTGATCTCTCAATCCCGCTCTTTCCACAGCCCCGCATGCTACCTCTTGAGCATGCTTTGGTTTTCCCTTGAAGAGGAAAGGGTGATGCAGCAAAGCAGCGTAAGTATTTCCCTCGGTTTTTGAGAACCAAGGTATCAATCCAGTAGGAGACCACGCGTGAGTCACCTCGTACCTACACAAACAAATAAGAACCTCGCAACCAACGCGATAAAGGGGTTGTCAATCCCTTCACGGCCACTTGCAAGAATGAGATATGATAGAGATGATTATAATAAGATAAATATTTTTGGTATTTTTATTATATAGATTGAAAGTAAAGATTGCAAAATAAAATAGAATGGAAACTTGTATGATGGAAAATAGACACGGAGGCCATAGGTTTCACTAGTGGCTTCTCTCAAGATAGCATAAGTATTACGGTGGGTGAAAAAATTACTATCGAGCAATTGATAGAATTGAGCATAGTTATGAGAATATCTAGGTAAGATCATGTATATAGGCATCACGTCCGTGACAAGTAGATCGACTCCTGCTTGCATTTACTACTATTACTCCACACATCGACCACTATCTAGCATGCATCTAGAGTATTAAGTTCATAAGAACGGAGTAACGCTTTAAGAAAGATGACATGATGTAGAGGGATAAACTCATGCAATATGATATAAACCCCATCTTTTTATCCACGATGGCAACAATAGAATACATGTCGTTTCCCCTACTATCACTGAGATCGAGCACCGCAAGATTGAACCCAGAGCTAAGCACTTCTCCCATTGCAAGCAAGATCAATCTAGTAGGCCAAACGAAACTGATAATTCGAAGAGACTTCCAAAGATAACCAATCATACATAAAAGAATTCCGAGAAGATTCAAATATTGTTCATAGATAATCTTGATCATAAACCCACAATTCATCGGATCTCGACATACACACCGCAAAAGAAGATTACATCGAATAGATCTCCAAGAGAATCAAGGAGAACTTTGTATTGAGATCCGAAGAGAGAGAAGAAGCCATCTAGCTAATAACTATGGACCCGAAGGTCTGAGATAAACTACTCACACATCATCGGAGAGGCTATGGTGTTGATGTAGAAGCCCTCCATGATCAATGCCCACTCCGGCGGAGCACCGGAAAAGGCCCCAAGATGGGATCTCACGGGTATAGATGGTTGCGGCGGTGGAATTAGGTTTTCGAGGTGCTCGTCGATGTTTTCAGGGTACGTTGGTATATATAGGAGGAAGAAGTAGGTCGGTGGAGCCACGAGGGGCCCACGAGGATGGAGGCGCACCAGGGGGGTAGGCATGCCCCCTGCCTCGTGGCCTCCTTGTTGGTTGCTTGATGTCCACTCCAAGTCCTCTAGATCACGTTTGTTCCAAAAATCACGCTCCCGAAGGTTTCATTCCGTTTGGACTCTGTTTGATATTCTTTTTCTGTGAAACACTGAAATAGGCAAAAAAACAGCAATTTGGGCTAGGTTAGTCCCAAAAATAATATAAAAGTGTATAAATAAGCCCAATAAACATCCAAAACAGAATATATAATAGCATGGAGCAATCAAAAATTATAGATACATTGGAGACGTATCAAGCATCCCCAAGCTTAATTAATGCTCGTCCTCGAGTAGGTAAAAGATAAAAACAGAATTTTTGATGTGGAATGCTACCTAACATATTTCTCAATGTAATTTTATTTATTGTGGCATGAATGTTCAGATCTGAAAGATTCAAGATAAAAGTTTAATATTGACATAAAAATAATAATACTTCAAGCAAACTAACTAAGCAATCATGTCTTCTCAAAATAACATGGCCAAAGAAAGTTCATCCCTACAAAATCATATAGTTTGGTCATGCTCCATTTTCATCACACAAGAATGCTCTCATCATGCACAACCCTGATGACAAGCCAAGCAATTGTTTCATACTTTAGTAATCTCAAACTTTTTTCAACTTTCATGGAGTACATTGATACATATCCAACGTATCTATAATTTTTATTGCTCCATGCTATAATATCTACTATTTTGGACATTATTGGGCTTTATTAACCACTTTTATATTATTTTTGGGACTAACCTATTAACCGGAGGCCCAGCCCAGAATTGTTGTTTTTTGCTTGTTTTAGGGTTTCGAAGAAAAGGAATATCAAACGGAGTCCAAATGACATGGAACCTTCGGGAACGTGATTTTCTCACCGAATACAACTCATGAGACTTGGACCCTACGTCAAGCCAACTAACAGGAGGCCATGAGGTAGGGGGGCGCGCCTGCCCCCCCCCCCCAGGTGCGCCCTCCACCCTCGTGGGCCCCCTGTTGCTCCACCGACGTACTTCTTCCTCCTATATATATACACGTACCCCCAAACGAACAGAACAGGAGCCAAAACCCTAATTCCACCACCGTAACTTTCTATATCCACGAGGTCCCATCTTGGGGCCTGTTCCGGAGCTCCGCCGAAGGGGGCATCGATCACGGAGGGCTTCTACATCAACACCATAGCCTCTCCGATGAAGTGTGAGTAGTTTACTTCAGACTTACGGGTCCATAGTTAGTAGCTAGATGGCTTCATCTCTCTTTTGGGATCTCAATACAATGTTCTCCCCCTCTCTTGTGGAGATCTATTCGATGTAATCTTCTTTTTGCGGTGTGTTTGTTGAGACTGATGAATTGTGGGTTTATGATCAAGTCTATCTAAGAATAATATTTGAATCTTCTCTGAATTCTTTTATGTATGATTGGTTATCTTTGCAAGTCTCTTCAAATTATCAGTTTGGTTTGGCCTACTAGATTGATCTTTCTTGCAATGGGAGAAGTGCTTAGCTTTGGGATCAATCTTGCGGTGTCCTTTCCCGGTGACAGTAAGGGCAGCAAGGCAAGGCACATATTGTACTGTTGCCATCAAGGATAACAAGATGGGGTTTTCTTCATATTGCATTAGTCTATCCCTCTACATCATGTCATCTTGCTTAAGGTGTTACTTTGTTTCTAACTTAATACTCTAGATGCATGCTGGATAGGAGTCGATGAGTGGAGTAATAGTAGTAGATGCAGGCAGGAGTTGGTCTACTTGTCTTGGACGTGATGCCTATAAACATGATCATACCTAGATATTCTCATAACGATGCTCAATTCTATCAATTGCTCAACAGTAATTTGTTCACCCACCATAGAATACTTATGCTCTCGAGAGAAGCCACTAGTGAAACCTATGGCCCCCGGGTCTATCTTTATCATATAAATCTCCTACTACTTAGTTATTTACTTTGCCTTTATTTTACATTGCATATTTATCATAAAAATACCAAAAATATTATCTTATCTTATCTATCAGATCTCACTCTCGTAAGTGGCCCTATAGGGATTGACAACCCCTATTTGCGTTGGTTGTGAGGATTTATTTGTTTTGTGCTGGTGTGAGGGACTCGCACATAGCCTCCTACAGGATTGTCACGACCGGTTTTCCAATAAAAATGTTTATTGAGAAACCAATCTTTTGAGTCCAGTATGAGAGAAATCCTCCTCACTGGTAGACAAATTATTGATACAATAAGCCAGTAGCATAAAATATATTACAGGGTCGAACTACGGTTGCTCAACCAAATTATTACAAGCACACCAATAATTATACATAATGGCGGACATGACACAGTGGTGTGGAGGCATACTACTGACTCGAGGATAGGGCGGTGGTGGAGAAACACAGCGGGGAGAGAAATACAAGACTCCAAGTCTGTCATCTCATCGAGCGTCGAGGTGAGGCTCGATGAATTTGTTTGGTAGCGGAAGCGGATATAAAACAGTGACCAAAACCAGGGTCGCACGAGACTGACTGGGACTCCTCTAGGTGTCGGACTCGCTATCAAACTCTTCATCCATGAGATCGCCTTCGTCAGCATCTGGCCAAATCAACAAGCCAGTGAGTACTTTGAAAGTACTCGCAAGACAGTTCGGACGTAAGATATAACAAATGAAAGCATGGATGCGTCATGAATAATTCACCAATGTACATTCAAAAATTAGCATAACAAGGTAAGTAAAAGGGAAACGGTGGTAGTCCGCCTGAAATCCCAACAAAACATAATAACTACCGATCGGGTGTCTGAAGCGACGCCTCGAAAGGTGAATAAATAAATATAAGGAAATGATGCCACAGTCGGGCGTCTTAGCGACACCACATAAAGGGCTTTAAAAGAAATACCACAGTCGGACGTCGGGGCGACATCACAGAAAGGGCTTTAAAAGAAATGCCACAGTCGGACGTCGGGGCGACATCACAGAAAGGGCTTTAAAAGAAATGCCACAGTCGGACGTCGGGGCGACATCATAGAAAGGGCTTTAAAAGAAACGCCACAGTCGGGCGTCTTAGCGACACCACATAAAGGGCTTGAAAAGAAAGTAGAATACAACAATGCCATAGTCGGACGTCTGAGCAACATCGCAGAAAGGGCTTTTATTCACAAGTAAATAATACTCATAATAAACATTTAATTCATGAGAATAAATGGGTTAGTCCATCCACAGGAATAATCATTTAACCGGAATTAGCACTCATGGAATCACCGGAGTCTCTGCCATCAAAACTGACATTTGATTAGGATAAGATAATATCGATCTAGGACAGGGAATAGATGATTTGGAGGAATATATGACTCTGCAGAGTTTGTACAAAATTATTCCCACAGCCAACGGATTTCTGTAGTCACGAAGGACTAGTTCCGTTTACGGTATTTTCAGAAGAAAACACAGCTAACCAGTACACACCCATCCTACCTCTCGATGCTAGGAATCACCCTAGACATCATCCAAGAAAACTTTTGAGACGGGGAGATCACAATCTCGAATAGCATGGGATCAAATTTATATACGCGCGCTCTAAGGGGTGCCCCCCTCTCGGTCCCAACCGGAAACACCCATGCCCCCTGACCGGATGACTGGCTTTAATCCAGGGCCATGGAACCATCATCACGGCCTCTCCTTTTGGTGTGTACCAGAAAAGCGGTTTGCAACTTACTAAACCATATTCCTTGCGGAAAACATGTGGTAGTACAGGGAAGGAAATGAGAGGAACTAGACCGATACGGTTTGACACTGAAGTCACATAGTCTGGCATAAGACTGGCATGCTACGACACTGCCATCTTACCCATCCTCATGCCAACACATGGCCATTCATACTCACATCCATCCACTTATGGATCATCGAACTCACTTACCTCAATATTGCATAAAATAACGTTCATCGATATGCTTCTCAACATGTCATGAAACTAACTAAATGCAAAACATGCCAAGACACTCATCATATCAAAAGTTCAAACATGCTTGCCTGGTTCAGAGTAGTCGGAGCCTAGCTCGGTGAAGTTCGCGGCTCCGTCACCTCCTTCGGTATCTACGGTATAAAGAAAATATATGCGCTATCGTAAATACCAAGGAGTGCACAAAAGGTATTCCAAATATTTTTCAAATAAATCTGATAAAAAACTATACAAAATTTTAAAGAGAACGGAAAAAGAATCAATCAAAAATACCTTTCTGTTTAAAAGTTATAAAGGTTTTTGCCCAGGGGCTCATCTGTAATGAAACAGAAAATTTCCAGGGGCTAGCTTATAAAAATAGAAACGCTTCGGCAGAAACTACGCCAGCCCAAAGGGAAAACGCATTTTGCCCGAAGGCGCTTCCAGAAAATGATTCAATAGAGAGGGCAGAGAGGCTGACGGTATTGTCCCACTCGTCAGGTTTGAACTTTCAAAAAAAAGGGGGAAACGAAGCTCGTCGGCGCCCGAGAGCCGCGGTGGTCGCCGGAGGCGATCCACGACGAGGCAGGGGGATCGGAGGGTACCTCCGTGCTAAGGGCGCCATTCCGCGTCGGTTGGTGGTGGTGGTGGTCGCCGGCGAGTACCACGTCGACGGCGAGCCTGGCTCCGGCGGACGGTGGCTCAGGTGGTTGCGGACTTCGTCGGAGAGAGCTGTGAAGATCAAATTGAAGAGGGGTTAGGCTTCTGGTAGCTAGAGGAGGTAACGGACGGGGTTAGAGCGCCGGAGATGGCCTCACCGGAGCGAATCGTGGTGGAGGCCGAGGCGGATCGGGGCGGCCGGAGTTGGGGGAGGAGACCTCCTCGAGGTCCTCCTAGTGGCCTGGCGGGGCGTTGGTGAGGAGTGGTGATGATGCGTGCACGAGGGTGAGCTCGGGGGCCCTTTTTATAGGCGGCCCGAGGAGGTTGCCATGAACAGGGGTCTCCGGCGAGTGATTACGGCGCTGCTGTGGATGTGCAGTGGGATTAGGGGCTTGGGCATCGTCGTTGAGGTCCACCGGTTCCATTTAGGTGCTAAACGGGCTGGGATTTGGTGCTATGGGCGAGCTCGACTGAACGGGGGTGGCGCGGCCCGTCGGCGGCAGGCAGCACGTTCCGTGCTTGCTGGGCCACGGCGACGGTGCCACGGGTGTGCGCTGGCATGGCAGGGACACGCGGAGAGCCAGGGGGTGTTGGGCGGCGCCGGGTGGCGTGGCGAGAGGGCTCGGGCCCTTGTTGGCCGCCACGGGAAGGTGCAGCCACCGCAGAAGCTTCCAACGCCGGCGAGGCTCGTTGCTACTGACGCCAGGAATCGGCTAAGCGTGCGTGCGGGGTGCTGGCCAGGGAGAAGAGGCTGCGTGCAACGCGCCGGGGCGCACTGTGGCCGCGTGACCGAGTCTGACGAAGGGAAACGACTGAATCTCTGAACTTTCTGAATTTGCAAGGGAACAGTGCAGCTCAGGTGTTCGACAGAATGAATTTGGCCTCTGGGGATTTTTCCTTGAGCTGATTTTTGGTGGAGTGGCTTCTCATTGCTCAAATAGGCTGCCTGAATTTTGGTGGAATTTTTGGAGCAGTGTAGATATGAATTTCATCAAATTTGGCAAATCTGGTCCAAACTTGCAGAGACTGAATTTTGAAAAATTTGAAAAGAGGAGGAGTGGATCAAGATGGTTCTGGGTTGTGGGTACAAAGGACTATCCAGGAGAGTTGGTTTGGGATAAAAACTCAAAGGCAAAGTGGTACTTGCTTTGAAAATCACTAAGGCTCAAAATAATTTGAGGGGAAAAATAATTAGAATAAAATCCAAAACTTGCTTGGATTAGTTGGGACAGAGAACTTAGGATGATTACAAGGAGGAGGGGAGGTTTTGGAGGGGTTTTACCACATGGGCAAAAATGCCAAGTCATGGGTGGTTTCCAAGATATGAAAATCCCAAATTTTCATAGAGTTTCATTTTAAAAGAAAACAAATTAAACTCCAAAAATAATTTGAGAGGGAACCAACAGAGAAGAAGTTTCAAAAGATCAAACACGAAAGCTTGAATAAAAATAAAATCCTTGCCAAAGCAAAGGAAGTTGTTAAGAGGAAGGTTTTCTGAAAAAAAAATTAAATGGCCTCTTTTCAAAAACCACAAAGTTTTTGATAAAAACCAAATTAAAATTTTGGAGTGTCACAACACCTACCCCCTTAGGAAAAATCTCGTCCCCGAGATTTTAGTTGATCCTTAAATAAGTGTGGATGCTCTGCCCGAAGAAAATCCTCGCTTTCCCAAGTTGCTTCACTGTCATTGTGATTGCTCCATTGGACTTTGAAAAACTTGATGGTCTTCTGTCGGGTCCTCCTTTCAGACTCCTCTAATATTCTTACGGGATGTTCCCGATAAGTGATGTCTGGCTGCACGTCAATGTTTTCATGGGATACTTGTTTCTCTGGGTTGCTTACGCACTTCCTCAATTGCGAGACATGGAACACGTCGTGGACATCGGATAATTCCTCGGGTAAGTCTAGCTGGTAGGCTACAGTGCCTTCGTGCCACTATGCAGAATGGTCCAATGAATCTTGGTGCTAACTTTCCTTTAATCTTAAACCATTGCAGTCCTCTCATAGGGGATACTCTCAAGTATACGAACTCACCGGGTTCGAAGCTGACCCTACGATGTCTCTGATCATAATAACTCTTCTGTCGACTTTGAGCGGTCTTAAGTCGGTCTCTGATTAGCTTGACATTTTCCTCGGCTTCTCTGAGCATGTCTGGTCCGAAGATGTGGCTGTCTCCGGTCTCTGACCAATTTAACGGGGTACGACATCTTCGTCCGTATAAAGCCTCAAATGGTGCCATTTGTAGGCTGGCCTGGTAGCTATTGTTGTACGCGAACTCGGCGTATGGCAGGCTTTCTTCCCAACTGGTTCCATATGTGAGGACACATGCTCTCGGCATGTCTTCTAAAACCTGGTTTACGCGTTCTGTTTGTCCATCAGTTTGTGGGTGGTATGCGGTACTGAAGGCTAGTTGGGTTCCCAGAGCCTGTTGTAAATGTTCCCAAAATCTTGAGACGAACTGAGTGCCTCTGTCGGATATTATAGTCTTCGGGACACCGTGCAGACAAACTATGCGGGAAAGATAAATCCTGGCAAGCCTCTAAGTGGTGTGGGTCGTCTTTATTGGAATAAAGTGTGCCACTTTGGTTAACCTGTCAGTGATGACCCATATGGCATCATTCCCGTGTCGTGACCGAGGTAGTCCGACAATAAAATCCATCCCTATTTCATCCCATTTCCACTCAGGTATTTTGTTAGGTTGCAGTAGTCCGGCTGGTCTCTGATGCTCAGCTTTTATGCGTTGACATGAGTCGCAACATGCAATGAAGGTGGCTATGTCCCTCTTCATACCATGCCACCAAAATCTTTCCTGAATATCTTTATACATTTTGGTTCCTCCAGGGTGGATCGAGTACGGGGCGGTGTGGGCTTCAGCTAAAATTTGTTGTTTAAGGTCTGCTATGTTTGGCACGCAGAGCCTTTCTGCGTACCATAATATTCCTTCATTGTCTATGATGAATTCCGAGGCCTTGCCCATACTCAACTTTCTTTTGATGCCTTCGATGCTGGTGTGACCGGGCTGAGCTTCTTTGATTTTCTCCACAAGGTCGAGTTGTATTTCCAAGTTTGATATGGTGCCTTCTGCTACCATTATCAAGTGGAGTTTGGCAAATTCTTGTTGGAATTTGGGCCTCAAGCTGTGTAGATTGTTTTCGTCGGAGCTGGGGTTCCGACTAAGGGCATCGGCCACTACATTTTCTTTCCCTGGATGGTAATGGATACCAACATCATAATCCTTTACTAACTCCAACCAACGTCGTTGCCGTAAGTTTAGTTCTGGCTGTGTGAAAATATATTTGAGACTTTTGTGATCCGTATATATTTCACATCGATTCCCAAGTAAGAAATGCCTCCATTCCTTGAGTGCATGAATAACTGTTGCCATTTCTAAGTCATGAGTGGGATAATTTTCCTCATGCTTGCGAAGTTGCCTTGAAGCGTAGGCGACAACCTTGCCTTCCTGCATCAACACGCATCCGAGACCCTTTCTGGATGCATCACAATATACTTCAAAATTCTTGTGTATGTCGGGTACAATTAATACCGGTGATGTCGTTAACTTCCGCTTTAGCTCTTGGAAACTTTTCTCGCAGGCTTCTGTCCATTCAAATTTCTTATCTTTCTTGAGCAACTGTGTCATAGGCTTGGCTATGGTGGAAAATCTTTCAGTAAATCTGCGGTAATATCCTGCCATTCCCAAGAAACCCCGTATGTCCGTTACGCTGGCTGGTGACTTCCAGCCAAGTACGGCCTTGACTTTCTCTGGGTCCACTGCGATACCGTCTTGGGTCAGTACGTGGCCTAGAAAGCCTACTTGTCTTAGCCAAAATTCGCACTTGCTGAACTTGGCATACAATTGGTGTTTTCTTAGCTCTCCTAGCACAATCCTGAGATGCTCTGCGTGCTCTTCTGGTGTCTTGGAGTATACCAGAATATCATCGATGAATACCACGACGAACTTGTCCATAAACTTCATAAATACTTTGTTCATGAGGTGAACAAAATATGCTGGTGCGTTAGTTAATCCAAATGGCATTACTGTGAACTCGTACAGTCCATATCTGGAGGTGAAGGCTATTTTGGGGATATCTTCCGCTCGTACCTTCAATTGATGGTATCCTGACCTTAAGTCAATTTTTGAGAATACCTTGGCCTGAGCGAGTTGATCAAACAAATCGTTTATCCTTGGCATCGGGTATTTGTTTTTGACTGTGACCATGTTAAGTGCTCGATAGTCAATACACAATCTCAGTGTTCCATCCTTCTTTTTGGCAAATAAAATTGGTGATCCCCAAGGTGAGGAGCTGGCTCGAATGTATCCTTTTTCCAGTAATTCCTTTATTTGTTTCTTCAACTCGATCAACTCGGATGGTGCCATTCTGTATGGTTTCTTGTATATGGGGGTGGTTCCTGGTGCTAGCTCAATGCGGAATTCTATTTCTTGGTCTGGTGGCATGCCTGGTAGCTCTTCAGGGAATACATCTGGAAATTCACACACTACTGGAACCTTGTTTAGCTGAAAAACGTCCACCTTATTTAATCTCGGTTGCCGGGGTATTTTTCCTTCCTTGGCTGATACTCTTATTGTCTTCCCTTGGTGGTGTGTGAGAATTACGGTTCTGTTGAAACAGTCGATAAAACCCTTATTGGTGGTTAGCCAATCCATCCCTAGGATGACATCCAGTCCTTTATTTTCCAACACAATAAGATTTGCGTGAAACTCCAATCCTTCGAACTCAATGACCACATTCTGACAGTAATTCTAAGTAACTTGCTGAATCCCAGGGGACTTGATGATCATGGATTTCTCCAAGGGAAGCATCGAAAAATTATTTTGCAAAGCAAAACTTTTCGAAATGAAAGAGTGAGAAGCTCCAGAATCAAACAAAACCATTGCAGGTATTGTGTTGACAGGAAACGTACCGAGTACGATATCCGGAGCATTTTGTGCCTCCTCTTTGGTTACGTGATTCAGATGACCCTTCCTGTGGTTATTGTTGGGATTGAAATTGTTTCGCTTGGGCACGGAATTGTTGCCGCCGTTGTTCGGCTTTGGGGTTGAATTCCTTGGCTTGGGGCACTGTTTGGCATAGTGCCCTTCTTCTCCACAAGCGTAACAAGTAACGCCAGGGCGATAGGTGAATTCCTTGTCCCTTGCATGAAAATTCTTGATTGGGCGTGAGACATTGGATGAGGATTTGTGTGTCCCACCCTTTTGAAAATCTGTCTTGCTTCGGTGATTGCGAGCATGGTTAGTCTGGTCCCTTTTTCGCTTGCGGATGTCTTCCAGACTGCGTCTCTCATTTTCCAGAGTAATGGCTTTGTCCACCAGTGTTTTAAAATCAGGAAAATTGTGCATGACCAGTTGGCATTTAAGCGCGGGCGCCAGACTGTCAAGGAATTTCTCCATCTTCTTGATTTCAGTCATACGCTCTTCATTGGCGTAGCGGGACAATAGAGTAAATTGACTGTTGTAATCTGACACTGTCATGTTCCTTTGTTTTAGGTCATCGAACTCTCTCTTCTTGATTTTCATAATACTCTTAGGAATGTGTGCACCACGGAAACCTTCCTTGAAATCATCCCAGGATATGTCATTTTCGTTGGGATGCATGTGCAGAAAATTCTCCCACCACGATGCGGCTGCTCCTGTGAGATAGTGCGGAGCATACAATACCTTCTCGGGGTCTAAACATTTTGCAATAATTAATTTCCTCTCCATATCTCGAAGCCAGTCCTCGGCTTCAAGAGGTTTGTCAGTGTGAGAAAATGTTTGAGGACGTGTCTTCTGTAGCTCAGATAACTTGGAATGCTGCTGATACTGTCCATGGTGATTTCCCATGTTGATGACTCGGTTCATCATTTCACGATGTTGTTGCTGACTTTGCTCATAAAGGCGGCACATTTGTGAAAGTGCTGATTCACTGCCCTGTTGGCTTGACTGTCCCTGAGTGAACTCGTTGCTGGGTTGTGCATCATAATTTTCCTCTGGTGGAGTTGGCATGGAGCGAGTCCAAGGACGAGACATTTTTCACTCTGGGATATATTTGTAAAACCCATAAGAAAATCGGAAAGAGTCGCAAAAACAAATCCATAAATGCATAAAGCTGGCAAATACAATTAAATAACCAAGCTTACTTAAGAAAAACAAATCGACTTGCGCACGGAGAAGGACTGCTCATTACATATCTTACATGCGGGCGGTAATTATACAATACATCACTCAGGATATGCGTACATAATCCTGACATGTTATTTAGGCTAGTGCACTTCTCTAGATCCTACATGATGCGCAAACAGGCTACTTCTCACAACCTATGTACATATCTTACAAAGCGGTACATTACATGGCAGCTAGGCGTACTCAGGCAGAGATGTTGACGACCTCCTTTGCCCCGCCGAGGGCGAGGCGTAGCAAGGTTGGGGACTCGACTTCCTCCTCGCTAATGGGCTCCATACGAGTAGTGTTGCGCAGAGTGGACGGAGCGGTTGCCAGGGGTGGAGCTATACGTACAGGAGTGTGTGCGAAGGGTGGTGCAGTGCGCTCTGGGGTGGGCGCAATAACTTGGTTGAATTCTTCGGTAGAAGGCAGGCGACGAGTAGGCGTATAAGATGCTGAGGACGAGACCAAAGTCAGTGGCGGTGCGATGGGTAGGAGCTCCCTCCTGTTGGCAGCACAGCCATGAACTGAGTCCATGCGGGTAGCTACGAAGTCGTCCACCAGGTTGTCGAAGGCTGCCTCCAGGGCCCGGAGATACTCAATGAGCATCTCAAAAGCCTCGTCTCGTTCTCCTCTGGGGCAGGAGTATGCGTAGTGACAGGTGTAAGGCACATGGCACGGAAGATAATGGTAACGATGAGTCTTCAACACGGGGAGGACATCCCTGAGACGAGCTATCGCCTCGCGGGCTGCCATCTGCATAGCATGCCTCTCCGTAGGCATGGCTCTTCCCACGAACCGGAAGCGGCGTAACTCACCACGCCCTCCCTTGAACTGCACCGCGGCCTGGTGCATGGTCAGACTGTCGTTGACTCGGTGCTGGCAGAGTGTGAAGACTGGGCGCACAGATGGCCCCATCGCGACCTGAACGATGAAGGAAAGAAGCTTGACGAACCCATCGGGCACGTTGGCGAAGGTCTGAGACTCGCAGCTGTTGTCGGCCATCTACAAAAGTAGGCAAAAATTCTGCATGGTCAGATCATAAATTTATGCTGACTGACAGAAAATGACTACAATTGTAAAAAAATATAAATTAGCTCTATCATGCTAATAACCAATTAGCGATCGCACCTAGTGGCTTCCTACAGTCAGCCTGGCTCTGGTACCAAGCTTGTCACGACCGGTTTTCCAATAAAAATATTTATTGAGAAACCAATCTTTTGAGTCCAGTATGAGAGAAATCCTCCTCACTGGTAGACAAATTCTTGATACAATAAGCCAGTAGCATAAAATATATTATAGGGTCGAACTACGGTTGCTCAACCAAATTATTACAAGCACACCAATAATTATACATAATGGCGGACATGACACAGTGGTGTGGAGGCATACTACTGACTCGAGGATAGGGCGGTGGTGGAGAAACACAGCGGGGAGAGAAATACAAGACTCCAAGTCTGTCATCTCATCGAGCGTCGAGGTGAGGCTCGATGAATTTGTTTGGTAGCAGAAGTGGATATAAAACAGTGACCAAAACCAGGGTCGCACGAGACTAACTGGGACTCCTCTAGGTGCCGGACTCGCTATCAAACTCTTCATCCATGAGATCGCCTTCGTCAGCATCTGGCCAAATCAACAAGCCAGTGAGTACTTTGAAAGTACTCGCAAGACAGTTCGGACGTAAGATATAACAAATGCATGCATGGATGCGTCATGAATAATTCACCAATGTACATTCAAAAATTAGCATAACAAGGTAAGTAAAAGGGAAACGGCGGTAGTCTGCCTGAAATCCCAACAAAACATAATAACTACCGATCGGGTGTCTGAAGCGACGCCTCGAAAGGTGAATAAATAAATATAAGGAAATGATGCCACAGTCGGGCGTCTTAGCGACACCACATAAAGGGCTTTAAAAGAAATACCACAGTCAGACGTCGGGGCGACATCACAGAAAGGGCTTTAAAAGAAATGCCACAGTCGGACGTCGGGGCGACATCACAAAAAGGGCTTTAAAAGAAATGCCATAGTCGGACGTCGAGGCGACATCACAGAAAGGGCTTTAAAAGAAACGCCACAGTCGGGCGTCTTAGCGACACCACATAAAGGGATTGAAAAGAAAGTAGAATACAACAATGCCACAGTCGGACGTCTGAGCAACATCGCAGAAAGGGATTTTATTCACAAGTAAATAATACTCATAATAAACATTTAATTCATGAGAATAAATGGGTTAGTCCGTCCACAGGAATAATCATTTAACCGGAATTAGCACTCATGGAATCACCGGAGTCTCTGCCATCAAAACTGACATTTGATTAGGATAAGATAATATCGATCTAGGACAGGGAATAGATGATTTGGAGGAATATATGACTCTGCAGAGTTTGTACAAAATTATTCCCACAGCCAACGGATTTCCGTAGTCACGAAGGACTAGTTCCGTTTACGGTATTTTCGGAAGAAAACACAGCTAACCAGTACACACCCATCCTACCTCTCGATGCTAGGAATCACCCTAGACATCGTCCAAGAAAACTTTTGAGACGGGGAGATCACAATCTCGAATAGCATGGGATCAAATTTATATACGCGCGCTCTAAGGGGTGCCCCCCTCTCGGTCCCAACCGGAAACACCCATGCCCCCTAACCGGATGAATGGCTTTAATCCAAGGCCATGGAACCATCATCACGGCCTCTCCTTTTGGTGTGTACCAGAAAAGCGGTTTGCAACTTACTAAACCATATTCCTTGCGGAAAACATATGGTAGTACAGGGAAGGAAATGAGAGGAACTGGACCGATACGGTTTGACACTGAAGTCACATAGTCTGGCATAAGACTGGCATGCTACGACACTGCCATCTTACCCATCCTCATGCCAACACATGGCCATTCATACTCACATCCATCCACTTATGGATCATCGAACTCACTTACCTCAATATTGCATAAAATAACATTCATCGATATGCTTCTCAACATGTCATGAAACTAACTAAATGCAAAACATGCCAAGACACTCATCATATCAAAGGTTCAAACATGCTTGCCTGGTTCAGAGTAGTCGGAGCCTAGCTCGGTGAAGTTCGCGGCTCCGTCACCTCCTTCGGTATCTACGGTATAAAGAAAATATATGCGCTATCGTAAATACCAAGGAGTGCACAAAAGGTATTCCAAATATTTTTCAAATAAATCTGATAAAAAACTGGACAAAATGTTAAAGAGAACAGAAAAAGAATCAATCAAAAATACCTTTCTGTTTAAAAATTATAAAGGTTTTTGCCCAGGGACTGATCTGTAATGAAACAGAAAATTTCCAGGGGCTAGCTTATAAAAACAGAAACGCTTCGGCAGAAACTACGCCAGCCCAAAGGGAAAACGCATTTTGCCCGAAGGCGCTTCCAGAAAACAATTCAATAGAGAGGGCAGAGAGGCTGACGGTGGGGTCCCACTCGTCAGGTTTGAACTTTGAAAAAAAGGGGGAAACGAAGCTCGTCGGCGCCCGAGAGCCGCGGTGGTCGCCGACGGTGATCCACGGCGAGGCAGGGGGATCGGAGGGTACCTTCGTGCTCAGGGCGCCATTCCGCGTCGGTTAGTGGTGGTGGTGCTCGCCGGCGAGTACCACGTCGACGGCGAGCCTGGCTCCGGGGGACGGCGGCTCGGGTGGTTGCGGACTTCGTCGGAGAGAGCCGTGAAGATCAAATTGAAGAGGGGGTTAGGCTTCTGGTAGCTAGAGGAGGTAACGGACGGGGTTAGAGCGCCGGAGATGGCCTCACCGAAGCGAATCGTGGTGGAGGCCGAGGCGGATCGGGGCGGCCGGAGTTGGGGGAGGAGACCTCCTCGAGGTCCTCCTAGTGGCCTGGCGGGGCGTTGGTGAGGAGTGGTGATGATGCGTGCACGAGGGTGAGCTCGGGGGCCCTTTTTATAGGCGGCCCGAGGCGGTTGCCGTGAACGGGGGTCTCCGGCGAGTGATTACGGCGGTGTTGTGGATGTGCAGTGGGATTAGGGGCTTGGGCATCGTCGTTGAGGTCCACCGGTTCCATTTAGGTGCTAAACGGGCTGGGATTTGGTGATATGGGCGAGCTCGACGGAACGGGGGTGGCGCGGCCCGTCAGCGGCAGGGAGCACGTTCCGTGCTTGCCGGGCCACGGCGACGGTGCCACGGGCGTGCACTGGCATGGCAGGGACACGCGGAGGGCCAGGGGGTGTTGGGCGGCGCCGGGTGGCGTGGCGAGAGGGCTCGGGCCCTTGTTGGCCGCCACGGGAAGGTGCAGCCACCGCAGAAGCTTCCAACGCCGGCGAGGCTCGTTGCTACCGACGCCAGGAATCGGCCAAGCGTGCGTGCGGGGTGCTGGCCAGGGAGAAGAGGCTGCGTGCAACGCGCCAGGGCGCACTGTGGCCGCGTGACCGAGTCTGACGAAGGGAAAACGACTGAATCTCTGAACTTTCTGAATTTGCAAGGGAACAGTGCGGCTCAGGTGTTCGACAGAATGAATTTGGCCTCTGAGGATTTTTCCTTGAGCTGATTTTTGGTGGAGTGGCTTCTCATTGCTCAAATAGGCTGCCTGAATTTTGGTGGAATTTTTGGAGCAGTGTAGATATGAATTTCATCAAATTTGGCAAATCTGGTCCAAACTTGCAGAGACTGAATTTTGAAAAATTTGAAAAGAGGAGGAGTGGATCAAGATGGTTCTGGGTTGTGGGTACAAAGGACTATCCAGGAGAGTTGGTTTGGGATAAAAACTCAAAGGAAAGTGGTACTTGCTTTGAAAATCACTAAGGCTCAAAATAATTTTCAGAAATGATTTGAGGGGAAAAATAATTAGAATAAAATCCAAAACTTGCTTGGATTAGTTGGGACAGAGAACTTAGGCTGATTACAAGGAGGAGGGGAGGTTTTGGAGGGGTTTTACCACATGGGCAAAAATGCCAAGTCATGGGTGGTTTCCAAGATATGAAAATCCCAAATTTTCATAGAGTTTCATTTTAAAAGAAAACAAATTAAACTCCAAAAATAATTTGAGAGGGAACCAACAGAGAAGAAGTTTCAAAATATCAAACACCAAAGCTTGAATAAAAATAAAATCCTTGCCAAAGCAAAGGAAGTTGTTAGGAGGAAGGTTTTCTGAAGAAAAAAATTAAATGGCCTCTTTTCAAAAACCACAATGTTTTTGATAAAAACCAAATTAAAATTTTGGAGTGTCACAAGGATTGATACATTGGTTCTCAAAAACTGAGGGAAATACTTATGCTACTTTGCTGCATCATCCCTTCCTCTTCGGGGAAACCAACACAGTGCTAAAAGAGGTAGCATACATGAGCGTGAGCCATGGATATAGCACTACGGGTGGAATAGAAGAATGAAGGGGGTTATGTCACTACAAAAAAAATACACTTCCGTGATGATACGTGTTTGTCACAGTAGGTCGCTTTTTTGTCATGCATGTACATCCATGACAAATTTATGACAGAATCAAGATAGTCATACATGTGCTGTCGTAGAAGTGTTCCATGACATTACCAAAATTATCATCACGGAAGTGTCCACTTCCATGACGATAAATCGTGCGTCACAGAAGTGCTTTTGTCAAGGGTGACTGACATGTGGCATCCTCTGTAACGGAACGCCGTTAAGCTATCGAGTCGGGTTTTGGATCCGATAACCCGTTAACAGCCCCGACCAAAGGGAAATTTCCACGTGTAAAATTCTTATTGGCCGGACGAAACACGTGTCAGCTCGTCAGTGGGTTAGATAGGCGCCTATGATACGTCGACACGTGGCATGGCCCAACAGAGGCCCATTCCTGTGAAAAGGCCAGCCCGTTTGACTTGGTCAAAAGGTGGCGGGTCGGCCGATGGAAAGCCTGTTAACGGCCTGTTCGCATATAGCCCATTTACAGCCCGCTAACCCAAGGCGCGTTACGCCCTATCCGAATTAGGCCCAGTAGCATCATCTGGGCCATCCAATATGATTCCAGCCCGTTTTCACTTCTGGCCCATGTATGGCCCATGACGTCTTTCGGCCCATATGAGGCCCTATGTAACTCTTGGCCTATTAACGGCCCGTGGTGAAACTGGCCCGTAATGAACAGTGTATCACTTTATACCCATTAACGGCCCGTTATTCCGTTGGGCCGTTTCTAGCCCATGTTATCTTTCGGCCTTCTCAGAGCCCATTTATTCTTGGGCTCATTTCCAGCATTCGTTTACTTACGGCCCGTTACTGTCATTTTCTGCTTGTGGGCCAAATTCAGCCCGTGGTTACAGTCGGCCTATTTGTGGTCCGTTAATACGTTGGGCCGTTTTCATAGCGTCATCAAATACGACCTATTATCGATGGCCCGTTACGGTCGGCCCATGAACGGATGATTCCAACTCTAGCCCATTTACGGCCATAATGCGGCCTATTATTGGCCCATGTTTGGCCAATCGATCATACGGCCCGTATAAGGCCCATTGATGATAAGACCCGTAGAAGGCCCATTGTTTCTACGGCCCGTAGAAGGCCTACTGTTTCTACGGCCCGTAAAAGGCCCACTGTTTCTACGGCCCGTAGGAGGCCCAGTGTCACTATAGTGAATATTAGCCCATGGTTATTGTGGCCTAGTTTTAAAAAATAGGTTATTGCAGCCACTAGTTAACTGCGGAAAAAGAACTGCAATGACTACAAGCAAACAAATAAACAAGAAAACAAGGAAATAAATAAGCAAGCAACTAACGCTAGGCTATCACGTCTATTACACATATTACATCCACAAAGCAGCATATCATATACACTGGCCGTCAAAATTGGCCACTAGTGCAAATAAACGCGGCAGCAAAACTAGAGCATAACTGAAACAACTTCAGAAGAGCTCAAGAAACGTTATCCTGGGTATCCACCATGCTGGCAATAAGCTTAGCTTGCTGATTAGCTTCGTCCTGTTTGGCGCTAAAATCCTCCAACGCTTGCTGTTACACCAGAAAGTATGCATCTGAATGCTCTAGGGACTTCCGCAGTCCTTCCGCTTCTTGTCACAGCACAGCTGAACGATGTCTTTTAGCTTGTAGTTGAGACTCAAGAAACCGAACTGATTCAGACAGTGAGTTTGAATAGCTTGTGCAAGCGGTAGTGGCCAGTAACTCCAACACTAAACCAAGACAGGAAGTGTCACTATCCTGAACCTTATCTACATTACTTCCTTTACCATTGCTTAATAAGGCACTCTTCCCCAATATTCTGTCAGCATTTTAAAAGAAGATACAAGCAGACACATAACAAGTTTAGCATGTACTAGTATATGAAACTCATTTCGGTGAACCAGTTCATTAGTAAGGTGGACAGGACTAAACTACCAAGTCTTCTATTGCCAAGTACTAGTACATAATAAAAGCATCAAACAAACATATATATATGTCCTATGGTAGCAATGGAATCTTAAATTAGAACAATTGTTCTTCAGGTTTAGGCACTTGTTCTACATGAACAGAGTACAGTAAGACGCAAGAATATAATAATTAAAAATAGAAAATGAGCTCACAGACCTTACCACATTCTTGGTTCGAGACCAGTACAGAACAAGGCATTCCCAGTCATCGTCCAGTAAATGTGTCTCAGGAGAACGTAAGGGAATTTGATGAGTTTCTTTGTCGGTGAAGTACATTTTCTTCAGGTAATTACGATACTGCCACCAAGAATTCATGAAGATAGCAGAGGTATTAGCACATGTTACCTCATCCTGAGTTTCCAAATCGGTCCTCTATAGAGAAAAATGGGAAAATTTGTTGTATTATAACCATCATGGAGGTAGGATGTATGGGACGAAGCAAAGTAATTGCCATGAATAACTTTACTTACACATAACTCCTAGACAAACACCTGCAACTGGCATTTTCCTTCATCTTTAGTATAATATTTGCAAGATGGGAAGATACGCACATACGATTTAACAACATCAAATGCGATAGATGATAAACTATGACTAGCTGGTTGTGCTTCCTCCACAGGAATAGGCGTACTAACTGGTGGAGTTGGGGTTCGCCGTGATAGTACTGGACCTTTGGGCACTGGAGCTGCCTTACTAACTGCTCTTGTTTGGGAGCTCTGTGGTGGAGATGGTGTTGTGTCAACAGGAACTGGGTTACTATCGGCTGGGGTTGGGGTTAGATTGGGTGAAGCTGGTTCTCTGTCCATCGTAGTAGGGTTACAATCTGCGAGAGTTTGGGTTATGTGTGGTAGGGCTGGCTCTTGTGCATGTAAAACCGGGGTTCTATCTCCACCAAGAGGTAGCACTGTTTTATTTGAAGACTGTGTTTCTAGTCTGCTAGATACTGCCATCACCCGCTCCAATTCAAATGGCTGATAGACAGGAAACATAGTTGAATGTACAGACATTGTATGAGAGACAGATGCAATAGATAGTGTGGAAAAAAGAGGGCATGAAATAGTTGACATGTATATTGTTTAACTAAAACGGATAGCATGACATAATTTCACATATATGATGTCTATCTAAACTGGATAGCATAGCATAACATAATTCAAAGATATGATGAATAACTAAACAGGATCACATGACATAATTCACCTACATGTTATCTAAGTAATCAGGATCGCATCAGTTAATTCACATATGTGATTTATATGCTAAATAGAGGGCATTCGATATGATGTCTGAACTAAGAACATGGTGTTGAATATTGTGTATATGATGTCTAAACTATGCAAGGCAAGACACCATATGCATCATATGAGTAGTATAACCGTGCCAAGTTAGAGCATACACCTCAGTGGGGGCATAGGACTGGTCATCTCTCTCTGAATCCATCTCTGAGGAGCTATCGGGACCCAACAAGAGATCTGCTTCGACAGGTAGCATTGTCTGCTCTGAAGGCCTTGTTTTCACTCCAGATTTTTCCATCTCCCACCCAAATGGATGATTCACAGGAAGAGTAGTTTAATGTACAAACATTGTCGACAAATGGAAATGTAATGAAGAAAAGGATGGGCAAGATATCATTCAAATATAATATGCCTGGTTAAACAGGATGGCATTGCACATTTCACATATATTATGGCTGGCTAAAAGACATGAGACTGCATAATTCCCATATACGATATAGAAACTAAACAGGTGGCATTACAGAACATGTCTAAACTAAGCAGATGACATATATGATGTCAAAAGTAGGCACTGCAAGGCAACATATGCATGATATGACTAACATCATCACGCCAAGGTAGAGCAAACACCTTGGGGGGTAAATAGGAGTGGTCAGCGGCGTCCGAATCCGCCTCAGAACAGATATCTTCCTCTGGATTACAATCTGGAGAGGGATGGGGAGGGTTTTCCATTGAATCCACCATGGAGCGATGTCTGCATGACATTGTATTGCCACGCAAAACTCTTCTCTTTTTGTCTACATGTTCAGCATGACTGTGTACAATATCTGACATGCATACGAAAAAATATGGTGAGATTATGTAAGGAGAGCATGCAGAAATTTAGAGTGATGGTAACAACCAGTGGATCGATGTTTTCCCATTGAACCAAAGTAGCCCTAATGGATCGACGTGAATGTATAGTAATAAGTGATGCAACAAGCATACAACCTCTTTGCCGTAGCTGTGTCGACCTCAGCATCATTGGGTTGGTCGCTGAAGCAGTTGAGGCAGAGGTGGCTGTCGGAGGTGTGGAGGAAGATCTGAGGAATCTGTAGACGGCCTCCAGGGCACTGCTTTGTTGTGATGGATCGTTCTGTCATTGGAGCAGCTCCGGTGAGCCGTAAGACGTCAAGGCTGAAGCAGCACAAGACAGACATCGTCAATCTCAAGTGGGATTCTAATAGCATCTCCAATAGATGATGTAAAATGGATGTAAAATTAACATCACCAAAAACCACCTGACTACAACAGATGAGGTAAAAACTGTTGACTCTGAACTTAACTGTCGAAACTGAAATTTACTCTTGAATCTGAATGCTACTGTCAAAACTGAACGCGATGGTAGCAGAGAGGCACTTGACATGTAGTTTAGGGAGGGCCTACAGTTCATCTTCAACCTGCACCCCCCCC
>NC_041386.1:50928335-50931402 GCF_002162155.2 Triticum dicoccoides
CACCCTGAACCCTAAGATAGATAGTGGGGTACCTCTCCGGCGAGCCCCCGTCCCTACTGCGGGTGGTTCTTCCTTAACTCCAGTGAGCCCCCCTAACCCCTGAAAATCGACTGACCCAAAAGTCGATTCAGTTGACTGAAGTGTGGCTTAATCGGAGCAGAGCAGCCGCATGAGCGAGGGGGAGAGCAGCAGCAGCAGCAGCTGGGCGAGCGAGTGATCGAGCGAGAGCCAGAGCAGCAGCAGCAGATCCGACTGGTATGGACGCTGCCGCCGAAGGGGCCTCGCACTGGGGGAGAGCCGCCATGGAGATGTCGCCCGCGGTGCCGGCTTCAAGGTAGCCGCTCCATGGGGGTGTGGGATGGAGCACCGTCGGCGCCGGGAGGTAGAGTTAAGGAGAATGTGCGATGCGATGAGTGTACAACCTCTTTAGTGGCGCCGAGTAGGCCTCGGCTTCGTCCGACGAGTCAGTGAGGATGTTGCGGTTCCCGTGGAGCAGGTTCAGGCGGCGCTGTGGGGATGGAGCAGCCGCGATAGACGAGGTGATTGTCGGAGCGGTTCTTGGAGGTGGAGGACGGGGCGGCTGAACTGGCGAGACATCGATATGGATGACGGATCCTCATCCGGGGAGGTGGACGAGGGACGTCGAGCTGTTGCGGTGGACGACGTCGTCGGGGAAGAGGCTTCGGCTGGGCAGCGGTGACGTGGCGGACGGAGGGGGGTGGGGTTTCGCGGCTGGAGCAGAGAGGTTATGGCGGCCTGGGATTTCGAATGGCGAAAAGGGGGCGATGGGAGGGGGTGAAGCATGACTTAGGAACGCGCTTGTCCAAAATGTAGGGTGTGTTACAAAAGTACCCCCACCGATTTGAACTAGCGGCCCTTTCGGCTCACGGTTAGAAGGGGGATTTCCCGTGTCGGGATTTGGCAGCTGGACGGAGTTTTCGCGCGCATTGTATTTTCGGGATAGCAAGGCGCGGGTTGTGAAGGCGCCAGTTTTGGGAGCACGATATCTGAATTTTCGGGATATAACAAGACGCGGGTTGAATTTTAGGGACAAGCCTAACGTGTAGTAATATTGTACTTGTATGCACCAAACCAATTCGCACTTCCCTCAACCAAAAAGAAAACGAAAAAAATAAAACTATTCACACCACACAAAGAGAGAGTCTTGCCCCGTTTTACTATACAAATGCTATTCAAAGCTACTCCCTCCTTCCATCTATATAGGGCCTAATGCGTTTTTCGATGCTAACTTTGACCAAATATTAGAGCAATGATATATGACATGCAACTTACACAAAGCACACCGTTATATTCATCTGTGAAAGGTTCTTTCAATGATATAATTTTCACATCGTGCATGTCATGTACTATTAATCTTGTCAATAGTCAAAGGCGGTATTAAAAATCTCATTACGCCCTATATAGATGGAAGGAGGAAGTATGAATCCATGTTATGTCTGATTAAATTTTTTCGCTTGGTGTATAATGCATGTAACCTACTCATACCAACATTTTAGTGCATTCCAAATGTCTATACTACCGCTGCAATTCGAACTAAATTTGAATTCGTTTCTCTATTTCAATAAGAATCTACAATCATGATTGTTGCCAACTTCAACCATCATAGTTTCCTTGCTATCCGCCAGATATAAATCAGACGGCCTATAATGCAGGATGGCAGGCACACCATCATCAACAACTCCGTTTTTTAATAAGAGTAGAGATAAAATATATTAAATGTAGTATACCATGTTCATAACCACACCATGTGTATCACCGTTATATATATTCACACATCCATCGGTTTGAAACACTATGGTAAATTCTTCAAATATCCGAATTCGCTTTTTATAATGAAGTATATATGATCTCTATTCGTCTTTTACACCCGCACAACCCTCTTATCTTTGTAGCTAGCGCTAGCTTTCTCTTGTGCATGCACACGCCCACACCCCTCTCACCCTCCCTCAGCATTCTCTAGCTCCATCGCGCAAATTCTTCTTTTCACTTTAGGTCGTTCACCCACGGTGTGTGTAGGCCCCCAACTCCTTCTTTACGGCACACATCGATCGATATGCCTCTCTAGCCCGGTGTGCCTAGCACAAACAAAAGCTTCCCCTCTTCTCTTGTCACCATCCATGACTCACTCCCACCACTCTTTTCATCGTTCTCGTACTCGCACACTCCTCCCCTCGATATAGTATGCCTCTCGTACCACCTCCTACATGCATCCCTCTCTCTCTATCCTTCTCCTCATGCCACATTTGCTTCTAATAAACACATGCATGTATACCGATCGATCTCCCAACATATACCTAGATCGACTTTAACTACCCCCCATCGATCGACGTACCTCACAAGTTATGTCTCTCCTTTCTCTTACAAAGAGCGATTGATCTTCCTATGTAGTTACGTCTTCTTACCACAGCCACATCGTCCCCCCTCATCATTCGTGCATGCCTCCTGACCCGTCTCTCACACGCACGTGCACAGACAACAAGAAGCCATCTCCCATCTTATTGATATTGCCGACGTGCCCTCCGTTTATCTAGCAAGCCTATCCCACCATTTGTTAGAAGCAACACTACCACCCCCTCCAACACTCTAGCTCTGTCTCTCTCCCAACCTTATTCATCTCCTACACATATGCATGGATGCCGATCGATCTCCCTTAATACATGAGGCAGATCGATCTCCTTAATACATGAGGTAGGCCTCTCTCCTCCTCCACACATATACCAGCCATTGTACCTCTATAGTTAATTGGGCCTCCCTCTTCCCCCACCACACACCGATAGTCAAGCGCTGCAGGTAGGTATCCATGCCACAGAGACAAACTGCACATGTCCCATCTCACGTTCCACTAGGCCAGCCACTCTATATCTTTGACGTGGGCACACACAAATTCGATGGCACTCTTTATCGATCGCGCACGCACACACACACACACATCATCCCTCTCTTCGATTCTATGGACACCTCAAGCCGATGGTACCTCCACTCTCTTCTCGTGGATCGGCCCCTCTATATATATGTTATATCCAGGACTCTATTTCACACACATTGC
>NC_041386.1:50931717-51009452 GCF_002162155.2 Triticum dicoccoides
AAACTCTCAAGAACCCACACACTATATCTCTCTAGGTTTGTATCTCTCTCACACAACCCCACATAGGTGGTGTACGTATACAAGAAGAGAATAGGTGCACCGTGCACGTACTCACGCTTCGTGCCCAGCCACACCCGCGCGGGTACATGGTGGAGCTCATTTCTCTGCAGAAGCTGAATTTGTTTTTGAAACATCAAGTGGCCAGAGACTCGAAAACTTATTTGCCCATTAGTGACTTTTCAGGGCGGTGGATTTTAGTTTGTACGATAATGCTGCATCCACCTAAAGTAACGAAAGTTCTTACGTAAACTTCCTAGTAATTCCCTCTTCGTAGGTGCAGCATTACTCCTAACATTTGTAATATCAGTTTCAAACTTGTAATATTGTCGTGTCCTATTCCTGCGTTTTCAAAATCTTGCGAATCAAACAGGTCCTGAGTTGGTGATGATGTTGTGCCTCCCATCTTTCACCAATAGCCGTCGGATCTAGATCTGAGGCATACAAACCAAGCTTCTCCATTTTTGCAAAAAGATGACCGCACTTGTTCCCTATTTACAAACAACTCCTTGTCTCTCACAATCAGCCTCATCTCCTCCCCACCGCATCTAGGAGTAGAAGGTCGTGGAAAAATCTGGCGCGATGGCCGCTGTCGGAGCCGTCCACCCCCAATCTTGGTGTTCCGTGCAATGCACGGGCATCTACGCATGGGAAATTATGTTGAACAGGGCTGGTTGTAAGCAGGCTAGCTCTACATCCATGATGATAGTGACTGCAGATGGTGAGGCTGACTATGGTATGCCGAACACGGCGCCTATACTCGGTGTCATCTCCAGCATAGGGTCTTGTCACTTCACTGTGAGGAGCAGCACGTAATAATTTGACCAACGGATATTCACTGTGAGGAACTGCCTTTCGGTGAACGACACGTGGCCCCAGGGGGTGGCTGGCCCACCTATCATATAGCCAAAGGCAGGTGCAGTAGAGGGCCGAGGAGTAGTATGAAATCCTACACACGCTAACCTAGGGCTGAGTGATCACTCGAATCGCAAGATCAGTTGACTAGAAGCTACGCTAGACCCATGGAGGCGATGAGCGCGAGCATCAGCCAGTTGTGCCAGATGGTCCACGACGCCGGCCTGCGGCCCGGCACCGAGGAACGTCTCCAGGTAGTATTGCTTGAGGCCGCCAGGGCGAGGGGCCGCTTGGACAACAGCTTCGTCTCCTTGTTCGACGAGGTCCTCGTCGGTTTCCTCGACAAGTTCACCGTCGTCAAGAAGCTTGCGGATCACTTTGACGTAAGCCTCCAGCCGACGCGCCCAGGCTCTGCGATGCCCGCCACCCTCAACGGCCACTATGGTAACAACCTCTTCGACACACTGGTGGCCCGGCGACTGCCCGCCGTCGCGCCGGAGAATGTCCACCTCGAGGTCGCGCTCGCCGCGCAGCGCCTGGCGCAGCAAGACACCATCGACATAATCACCCACGTCTACGCGCAAATCGTCCACAAGGACTACTACATGCAAGAGGAGGACGATAGGACGCTGGCCTTCTTGGAGCGCAGGGTAACCTTGGATGGCACTGTTCAGAAGCACGTTGAGCTCGCCGCCAACGCCGCTGCTCCTCACATGTTGGTTGGTGACCCGGTGCACTAGGGCGTGAGGATGGCGTTGAACGTTGATGGATCCGTATGTATTTTTATCTTTCTGTCAAATCCATGTAGTAGTATATGATACTACAGTAATTATCTTACCTTTCGCATCAACTTCATAATTTTCGTACGTACTCCATGCATGAACGGCGCCAGAACCAAACTTCTCATTACTCTAGGAAAAATCGTTATTTTCTATCTATCGGTCGCGCCATGGAGCAGAACCAAATTTTACAAGTTACGAGTTCAAAAGGAAAAGCCTGCCGTGTTCGCGTCGCACCCCCCACACAGTTGGTCCAACACGTCGCTCAAGCGGGAATGCGTGCGGTGTTGCATTTTCACTTACAAGTGGGACCGCAGTTGAGCAAACCGACTATCAGCAAACCCCCACCCCACCCACCGCGCGATGGCTGAGAAAACAGGAGGGAGAAGAGATGGCTATAGCACGGACTCCAAGAAAATTGGTGTCGGATGGGACTCATGTGGGTGGCCTGTGTTGTACTGCTAGACATGAATGCTAGTTATGGCCCATGCCACCCCACTATATCGAGCCTATATCGAGGTACGTAGAAAAAATTTCCTGCAGTCCGTGCTCAGCCCTCCTCTATCTCCCTTCTCAGCCAGCCAGCGAAGGCGCGGTGCCCATCGTCTGTTTTCTCACATGCGGCCCCACATGTCAGTGAAAACGCAAGAGGACCCACTAAACCTGCACATCTTTCACCTCGACGTGCTGGTGATGAAAAATAAATCCAATAAAGATCTTCGGTGGACGCTTTTGGAGTTACTCAAGAGTAGTAAGATTCTATTTACAGTTTAACCCAAGATGCAGATCTCGTGGCTTCAACTACCACTCTATTTTCTTTCATGACACAACCTGGATGCTGGATGTCCCACGTGTCGGTGAAAGGAGGAAGAACCCGACCAAATCTTTGGTTCTGCTCTCGGATGAGATTAGTGCACTTGTTGATACTCCTACTAGAATAGAGGCTAGACATGAGACTAGATGCGAGGAAGCAACGTCTACTTCTTTACACTCGAAGTAGAAAGAAGCACGCAAGATCGAGCCTTCGCAGATCAACAATGAATGCATCGAGAAGGCACTAATCCAACTTACAGGAGTAGTAAAATGTATTCTTGTGGTTCTTGTTTTCTTTGGTCTTGCTTTTCTAGTCAAAATTATCGTTGGAGTTCGTGCAAAACGGAGGTGCGTTTGGGGTCGTGTGTTGGAGTTGGCCTTACAAGTGAGACCGCAGTTAAGGAAACCGACTATCGGCAAACCCCCACCTCGCCCGCCGCGCGATGGCTGAAGTTAGAGAAACGACGAGGTTGAAGAGATTGCTCTAGCACGGACTCTAAGAAATAATATGGTGTCAGATGGATGTCGTGGTGGTGGCGTGTGCCGTACTCCTGGACGTGAATGCTTGTTCTGGCCTATGCCACCCTACTACTCCTACTACTTACTCCTACTATATAGTACTAGTATCGAGGATTCGAGGTGCTGGTTACGTACAGCGAACACATTAACATATGGCTACAGTAAAAACACCCGCTCGACGCGCGAAGCATGTGAAGCTAGTACAAATAGTGTACTACTATTGTTGATTGGCCTCATCCGATAACCTGTTGCAATGCACGTACAATTATGTATTCGAAAAAAATTGCCTTGTCGCACCACTCACTCAAAGAAGCGACTCGAAAGCCATTCATAAATTTAGTAAGTTTATCACACGCATATCATTTTATTACATACAACATGTCATCAACCCACATCGACAATGAGGATACGTTATAAATACTAAAGTTTTCACCACACAACAAATAACAAGCCATGAAATGAACTTCAACTCAACCATTCCGCGGCATTGGAAACGCTTGCTTTGAACCACAAGTGATTCTCTGGGACGGGCCATCCGTTGTCGATCTGGAGACACACGCAGGACCGATCATCCAGGCTGAAGTGGCCTACTATATCAGTACTAGGGTAGGGAACCACCCAAATGTCCGAGGTATAGACCCAGTTTCTTCTCATAAATGTGTCAACAGCAGTTGGATCGCCTTTCACCATCATCGGATATTTTTGTCCAAGGAAGAGCGAATTTTCTCCAATACTATCAATTCTGTGCCAAGGAGAAGGAGTTGGCGCTAGCACACTAGTATCCATCTCGAATACCATGCAATGGGTGTTGGAATAGGTCCGGAGAGTGCGACCATGGGAGACACCTGCTTCCTTAGCGGTAACATCATCATTGGGCTGTATACACACAAGAAGAGGTGATCCATCGGAATTAGTTGCCAGGCGCCACAGAGTATATGTGCGCTGCTCGTCCTCATGCTCGTGATCATCACCATCGGCATCTCACCCTTGGTTATAAAATTTTTCAAGTATAGGTGGTGGGATGTTCACAGGACCTTGGAAACACAATAAGAAGGTTAATTAGTAAAGGGAAACTTGCTAACCCGCATGCATGTGGATGAAACAGTTATAATTATGGTGGAAGACAAACATACCGAAACTATTAGAATGCCATGCAAAAACAGTGCCACGAGTGGTGGCAGCAAACACAAGGCCCTCGTATTGAATTGCATCACAGTACTCATCCGTGTACAGAAACTGATTTTTGAGCAATATCCATCTAGTCGAACCACAAAGGATGGCAGCAAGCTTGTCAAAGATAGCAACAACTTGATAGTTGTTGTAATTCCAAGAGCGGTTGGGAACTCGACAAATTGCTATCTTCCGTAGAAGACAATCACCATGATCATATTTGACCATGCGTACATTACCGGTGTGCTCAACCTCTGGGCAGTGTGCTGAGGTTTTTGGAAGTGGAACCCGGTGACGAGTGTACACATTCACAAGTTCCCACTCGCAGTTGGACCCAATCTAAACAACCCAATCTCCATTTGCGCCCACCCAAGCCTTGCCCTCAAGCGATGGCATCTTAACATCATACGTATCATTATCAAGCAGCATCAACTGGCACAGGGCGAGGTCTCTGTCGTGCCGGCGCCAGCCATCAGGGTCACAACGAAGAAGATAGGGGAGATCAAACCGCTCCTTGACTCATGGGTTCTTTGTAATGATGTTATTAGTTGAGTCGAGAATGGGCTTGAACGAACCTGCCATGCTAGCCGAGGTGATGACATCGCACCGATCAATGAGTTCCTCCACCACGCCATCTTTCAGATCGGGGCAAGAATAACGGGGTCGTTTCTGGCCTGTTCCCTCCATGGAGAAGACGATCAAACAATGGCAGAAGAGAGGGTGAAGGGCTGAAGGAAAATGGAGGAGGGAGAGGAAGAGTGTGCCACAGCAGTTCCAAATAGAGAGGGAAAGGCGAAGAGTCGGTGGACGGTTGCGAGTTTGCCACGGTTCACGAAGAGGCGCCCCGGCCTACATGTCCGTTCGGAAATACTCCTACTACTCGCCGTTGTCTCACTGATATGTTGGAACGGGACCACATGTCAACGAAACATGGTGTGTAATTTCTCGTGCAAAATGCGATCTGGCCGCGTTGGCCCGAGGTGCTGCATTAGTTATCGACCTTTGTTTTTTTAATGGCGTGCCGATCAGTTTTGAAGCACGACTAACTGGTATTGTACGTGGAGAGGATGACAGCAGGGACCCGCCAAGGTCATGGCAGTACGCAAACAAGTGCCTCCTTATTTCAAGCCAATAAAAAAATGGCTCCTCCTAGTGGATTTCTGACATCTGGGTCCCACGCCATTGTCAACGTAGTCAATAAACGAGAGAATTGCACAACGAGCGGCTGACACCAGGGACCCAACTGCTCGCCTCGTTATTTTTGTTTTAGGTTAATTTAATAAATGCCACTCCAAATCTGGTGTATCCGAGAAATGCCACTGCAATTTTCGAACTTTGAAAAATGCCATTTCATGTCATTTCTAGTGGCATTTTTCGAAGTCTGGAGTGGCGTTTTTCAAAGTTTGCAAACTGCAGTGGCGTTTTTCAAAGTTTGCAAAAATTGCAATGGCATTTTTCAAAGTTTGGAAATTGCAGTGGCATTTTTATGAATCACCATAATTGGAGTGGCATTTATCTAATTTGTTTTTGGGACGGAAGCAGGGTGTCATCTGGGCTGTGCGGGACACTCTGGCCTGTCTAGACAGCCTTTTCTTTTATGTTAAACACAGACCAGCCCAGTAGTATTTTTTTCTTTCTGAAAATGGCTAGCCCAGTTATTTTGTGATTTGTCAAGTAAGTCGCTTTATCAGGCCTGCTGGGCTGCAAATCTTTCAAGACGAGGAGAAATTCATTCGGCTGGCCGAGAAATGGCCTATCAGTAATGAGAAATGGGCTGTACATTTTTAAAACACATAAAACCGGCAATTATTTTCAAATATCTTTTTTTCATTTCGAGATTTTAAATTGCATTAATTTTTATGCGTGGACAATTTATTGGATTTTATATTGACATACATTTATTTTTAAAATCAGTCTGAATATGACCCGAAATTTCGGGATCAAAAACAGTTCAGACCGCACCGACATATGCAAAATTTCGTATAATTTTTTAACCGTGGCCACAATATGGGTTGTAATGCTAACATAAAGAATATGGGCTCCATAAAAACCCGTAAGAATTAGCAAATGGGCTGTAAATTATTTGAAATAATGGCAGATGGGTTGTATGCTGTTTTCCACAGATTTGAGGCTTTCCACAGATGGCCTATATATTGTTTGATGTCCATCCAACGACCGTCGTGCTTCTTCAGTCTCTGCTCTTCCTACTCCAGCCGCTCAAACAAGCGCCGACGGAACTGCCTGCTCCCTCCTCCCGCGGCCGGCTGTGCTGCCGCGCAGGCCTCACCGCCCCACCGTACTCCCATCGCTGGCCTAGCCATCCCTCTACTCACCCACACCTGCTGTTATTCTCCGGTGACGGCAGACGAACCAGTAAACCCTCGTACATTCGTACTCCCCTCCGCGTGGGAAACAAAAACAACGGCCGAGTCTTCCCAGCCTCCGTGTCGTTCCCTTCCTAGGCCTCGCCGTTGTCCACCACCCTGGTGCTCTCGGCGTGGTGTGGTCAGCGTGGTCAACGACCGACATGCATCTGAAGTGGACTGTATGTGGAGAGGCTGACAGCTGGGTCCAAGGCCGCACGCAAGGAAATGCCTCCTTATTACGCGCAAAATAATGATTTCCTCCACCTGACATCTGGGACCCACCGAAACGGCCTCTGTATTTTGCGAAAAAAATGTTACCACCGCTGACAGCTCGAACCCACTAGCTATATCTTCGCATGCAAGGAAGTGCCTCCTTATTACAAACAAAAAAAAATGAATACTCCCCCTGCTAGCTGGGTCCCAGTATAGTGGGCCTACTAAGTTGACAGGGACGAAGGGCTTTGTCAACTTAGTTAATATGCACGATTCTAGCTCACTGACCGTACGATGTCCATCCTACGGCCGTAGTGCTTCTTCAACCTCTGGTCTTCTTGCTCCAGCCGCCCAAAGCAGCGCCGGTCGTGCCGCCTGCTCCTGCCTCCCGTGGTCGGCTGTGCTACCGCGGAGGCCTCACCGCCCCCATACTACTCCCATCGCTGGCCAGGCCATCCCTCCACTCCACTCACCCACACCCCCTGTTATTCTGCGGCGACGGCAGCGCAGCCGAACCAGTGAGCCCTCGTACTCCTCTCCGCGTGGGCATCCACTGCCGCGTCTTCCCCGGCTCCGCGTCGTCCCCTTCCTAAGCCTCGCCGTCATCCACCGCCGTGGTGCTGTCGGCGCGGCGTGGTCAATGTGGTCAACGACCGAATTCCATCGGAAGATTACTGTACGTGGAGAGGCTGACAGCTGGGTCCACGGCAGCCGCAAGGAAGTGCCTCCTTATTACACGGAAAATAATTATTCCTCCACCTCACAGCAGGGACCCACCGAACGCCCACCAGTATATCGCAAAATAAACGTTTGACCCTGACTGCTGGGACCCACCCGACGGGCCACCGTATTTCGCGAAAAAATGTTCCCCCTGTTGTCAGCTCGGACCCATCGGAAGTGCCTCCTTATTACGCACAAAAAAATGAATACCCCCTACTAGCTGGGACCCACCTTAGTGGCAGGCTGACTTGTGGGCCTACTAAGTTGACGGGGACGGAGGGCTTTGTCAACTTAGTTAATATGCACGATTCTAGCTCCAGTGACCGTACGATGTCCATCCAACGGCCGTGCTTCTTCAACCTCGGGTCTTCTTGCTCCAGCCTCCCAAACCAGCGCCGGTCGTGCCTCGTGCTCCTGCCTCCTGTGGCCGGCTGGGATGCGGCGGAGGCCTCACCGCCCCCTAGTACTCCCACTGCTGGCCAGGCCATCCCTCTACTCGCCCACACCCCCTGTTATTCTGCGGTGATGATAGCCTCACACCACAGCGAACCAGTGAACCCTCGTACTCCTCTACGCGTGGGCATCCACTGCCGCGTCTTCCGCGCCTCCGCGTCATCACCTTCCTAGGCCTCGCCGTCGTCCACCGCCCTGGTGCTCTCGGCGCGGTGTGGTCAACGTGGTCAAGGAACGGCTTCCATCGGACATGCACTGTACGTGGAGAGGCTGACAGCTGGGTCCACGGCCGCAGCAAGGAAGCGCCTCCTTATTACGTGCAAAATAATTATTCCTCCACCTGACAGCGGGGACCCACCTGACGGGCCACCAGTATTTTGCGAAAAAATCGTTTCCCCCTGACTGCTGGGACCCATCGGACGGGCCACCGTATTTTGCAAAAAAAAACGTCCCCCTGCAATCAGCTTGGACCCACCGGAAGTGCCTCATTATTACGCACAAAAAAATGAATACTCCCCCGACTAGCTGGGACCCACCTTGCAGGGAGGCTGACTTGTGGGCCTACTAAGTTGACGGGGACGAAGGGCTTTGTCAACTTAGTCAATATGAACGATTCTAGCTCCAGTGACCGTACGATGTCCATCCAATGGCTGTAGTGCTTCTTCAACCTCTGGTGTTCTTGCTCTAGCCGCCCAAAGCAGCGTCGGTCGTGCCGCATGCTCCTGCCTCC
This sequence comes from Triticum dicoccoides, assembly GCF_002162155.2. NCBI lineage: Eukaryota > Viridiplantae > Streptophyta > Magnoliopsida > Poales > Poaceae > Triticum > Triticum dicoccoides. The sequence goes on from NC_041386.1 coordinate 50,940,393, forward strand.
TGTGGCCCGCTGTGCTGCCGCAGAGGCCTCACCGCCCCCTACTATTCCCACCGCTGGCCAGGACCTACGGCGACTGCAGCCTCACACCGCAGCCAAACCAGTGAACCCTCGTAGTCCTCTCCGCGCGGGCTTCCACTGCCGTGTCGTCCCCTTCCTAGGCCTCGCCGTCGTCCACTGCCATGGTGCTTTCTCCGCGGCGTGGTCAACATGGTCAAGGAACGACTTCCATCGGAAGAGTACTATATGTGGAGAGGCTGACAGCTGGGTCCACGGCCACAGCCCAGTTTTTTTGTGATTTGCCAACTAAGTCGCTTTGTCAGGCCCGTTGGGCTGCAAATCTTTCAAGACGAGGAGAGCTTTCATTCGGCTGGCCAAAAAAATGGCCCATCAGTAATGAGAAATGGGTTGTACATTTTTAAAACACATCAAACCGGCAATTAGTTTCAAATATCTTTTTTTCATTTCAAGATTTTAAATTACATTAATTTTTATGCCTGGAGAATTTGTTGGATTTTATATTGATATACATTTATTTTTAAAATCAGTTTGAATGTGAATCGAAATTTCGGGATTAAAAACAGTTCGGACCGCAACGAAAGATGCAAAATTTCGTATAATTTTTTAACCGTTGCCACAATATGGGCTGTAATGCTAACAAAAAGAATATGGGCTCCATAAAAACCTTAAGAATTAGGAAATGGGCTGTAAATTATTAGAAATAATGGCAGATGGGTTGTATGCTATTTTCCACATATTTGAGGCTTTCCAGAGATGGCCTGTATACTGTTGGATGTCCATCCAACGGCCGTCGTGCTTCTTCAATCTCTGCTCTTCCTGCTCCAGCCACTCAAACAAGCGCCGGCGGGACTGCCTGCTCCCTCCTCCCCGCGGCCGGCTGTGCTGCCGCGCAGGCCTCACCACCCCACCGTACTCCCATCGCTGGCCTAGCCATCCCTCTACTCACCCACACCTGCTGTTATTCTCCGGCGACGGTAGACGAATCAGTAAACCCTCGTACAGTCGTACTCCCCTCCGCGTGGGAAACAAAAACAACGGCCGAGTCTTCCACGCCTCCGTGTCGTTCCCTTCCTAGGCCTCGCCATCGTACACCGCCCTGGTGCTCTCGGCGTGGCGTGGTCAGCGTGGTCAACGACCGACATGCATCTGAAGTGGACTGTACGTGGAGAGGCTGACAGCTGGGTCCATGGCCGCATCAAGGAAGTGCCTCCTTATTATGCGGAAAATAATGATTCCTCCACCTGACAGCTGGGGCCCACTGGACGGTCCACTGTATTTCGTGAAAAAAACTTTTCCCTTGACTGCTGGGACCCACCAGCTACATCTTCGCACGCAAGGAAGTGCCTCCGGGCAAAAAAAACGATTCGCCCACTGACTGCTGGGACCCACCAGCTACATCTTCGCAGGCAAGGAAGTGCCTGACAGTCGGGACCCACCTAGTCGAAGCGTACGTAGCATTGTCATTCTGGTCGCGGATGTGTACGTACATACTGGTCGATGTAGAGGTGCGCACATGTCATAGTAGAGGCGCGCACGTAGCATGTACACGTACGTACATCGGCCAGGGTGCAAGAAATAAAATACGGCCACATATGTGTACATACGGGCGGGGTCTCGAACGCCTACTCGCGCATACGCATGGCCAGGGCTCGTGTACATGGCTGGGTCAGAACGGAGAAACAGCGTCGTCGTCGTGTTCATGGGGAGGCAACGGAATGCGTCATGTTCATGGGGAGGCAACAAAATGCGTCGTGTTCATCGGGAGGCAACGGAGCGCATGGGAGCCAACCGGTTGGGTCGGAATAGAATGTGTGGTCGTGTTCATCGGGAGGGCTTGGACGGAACAGGCGATAGAAACGAGGCCTGGCGTACCACACAACGGACGAAATGGACCTCCTACATTCGGAACGGGGTCTTGTTGATCGGGAGGGGTCGGGCGCACCGCAAAATGGAGGAAACGGACCTCCTATGGTCAAAACGGGGGTCCTGTTCATCGAGTGGGGTGTGGCGTACCGCAAAACGGAGGAAACGGACTTGTATTGGAGCGCTACGATCGAAACGGGGGTCTTGTTCATCGGGAGGGGTGTGGCGTACTGCAAAACGGGACTCCATGGGATATTGTTCATCTCCACCGTCGACCCCCTCCAGCCTCCACGAGCTACTGTTCATCCACCGTCGACCTCCTCCAGCCTCCACCTGCGACTGTTCATCCACGGGCTCCTGTTCATTCAGCCTCCACCGCGTGCTACTCCACCGGCTACTGTTCAACCAGCCCTCTCCACGGGCTCCTGTTCAACCACCCCTCCACAGGCTACTGTTCATCCTACCCTCCACCATCTACTGTTCATCCAACCCTCGACGGGGTGGTCCTGTTCATCCAGCCCTCCACGGGGTCCTGTTCATCCAGCCCCAACCGGCTCGATCGATCGGGGTCCTATTCATCTAGAGGCAACACCACGGGGTCCTGTTCATCCACCACCACCGGGAACTGTTCATCCAACCGCCCCCCCTCAACGCTCACTGTTCATCCAGAGGCAGCATCGATCGGCTTCAGTTAGCAGCAGTAGCGAAGGAATCGCTCGATCAGGTTCAGTTAACAGCCATCGATCGATCGCTCGGGTTCAGTAACGCGTAGCCTGCAGTGCAATCGCTCGGGTTCAGTTAGAGCCCAACTTCTCGCTCGGGTTCAGTTAGAGCCAACGCCTTGCACACACGCGCGTACGTGTACGAGAGAAGCGCGCATCGCTCGGCCCCCGACCTCCCACCATAACCGGGAATCCCCGAAATTTTCCTCGCCCTCGCTTCTACCACGGTGTTTTCCATCATGGACGGCCCAAAGAATGTCATGCAGCTGCGTCTCCGGCCCGCCCAGGACGACAAGCCCATTTTCTGTCATGATTTTTTTGTCATAGAAGTAGGAGCCCACCACATCTATGATGATACCGGGTTTTGTCACAGTTATCATCATAGAAGTGCCATATGTATGACAGAAAAAAATTTCGTTCTGCCCAAAATGTCACGGATGTGTCTTTTTTTTGTAGTGTGTGGAGAAGACAAAAAGGAGAAAGTCTCACGTTGACGTGGCTAATCAATGGGCTAGGGAGATTCCCATCAATTGATGTCAATGCAAGGAGTAGGGATTGCCATGCAACGGATGCACTAGAGCTATAAATGTATGAAAGCTCAACAAAAGAAACTAAGTGGGTGTGCATCAAACTTTCTTGCTCACGAAGACCTAGGGCACTTGAGGAGGCCCATTGTTGGAATATACAAGCCAATTTCTATAATGAAGAACTCCCACTAGTATATGAAAATGACAAAACAAGAGACTCTCTATAATAAAGATCATGGTGCTAATTTGAAGCACAAGTGTGGAAAAAAGGATAGTAGCATTGCCCCTTTTTATTTTTATTATTTTTTGGGCCTTCTTTTTTTATTTGGCCTTTCTCTTTTTTGTGGGACAATGCTCTATTAATGATGATCATCACACTTCTATTTATTTACAACTCAATGATTACAACTCGGTACTAGAACAAGTTATAATCTATATGAATGCCTCCGGCAGTGTACCGGGATGTGCAATGACTCATGAGTGACATGTATGAAAGAATTATGAACAATGGCTTTGCCACAAATACGATGTCAACTACATGATTATGCAAGGTAATATGACAATTTGATGTGTGTCATGATAAACGGAGTGATGGAAAGTTGCATGGAAATATATCTCGGAATGGCTATGGAAATGCCATAATAGTTAGGTATGGTGGCTGTTTTGAGGAAGAAATAAGGAGGTTTATGTGTGATAGAGCGTATTGTATCACGGGGTTTGGATGCACCAGCAAAGTTTGCACCAACTCTCAAGGTGAGAAAGGGCAATGCACGGTACCGAAGAGGCTAGCAATGATGGAAGGGTGAGAGTGCATATAATCCATGGACTTAACATTAGTCCTAAAGAACTCACATACTTATTGCAAAAAACCAAGTATTATGCGCATGCTCCTAGGGGGATAGATTGGTAGGAAAAGACCATCGCTCGTCCCTGACCGCCGCTCATAAGGAAGACAATCAAATAACACCTCATATTTCAAAAAAATTACACAATGTTTACCATACGTGCATGCTACAGGACTTGCAAACTTCAACACAAGCACTTCTAAAATTCACAACTACTCAACTAGCACAACTTTAATATCACTATCTCCATATCTCAAAACATCATCAAGTATCGAACTTCTCTTAGTATTCAATGCACTTATATGAAAGTTTTTTTATAATATCAAAAGCAAATTACCATGATGTTCTAAAGGCCTCTCAAAATGATATAAGTGAAGCATGAGAGATCAATTATTTCTATAAAGTAGAACCACCGACGTGCTCTAAAAGATATAAGTGAAGCACTAGAGAAAAAAACCATATAGCTCAAAAGATATAAGAGAAGCACATAGAGTATTCTAATAAATTCCAATTCATGTGTGTATCTCCCAAAAGGTGTGTAAAACAAGGATTATTGTGGTAAAATAGAAAGCAAGGACTCAAATCATACAAGACGCTCCAAGCAAAACACATATCATGTGGTGAAAAAAATATAGCTCCAAGTAAAGTTACCAATGAACGAAGACAAAAGACAGGATGCCTTCCGGGGCATCCCCAAGCATAGGCTTTTTGGTGTCCTTGGATTTTACCTTGTGGTGCCTTGGGAATCCCCAATCTTTGGCTCTTGCCACTCCTTGTTACATAATCCATCAAATCTTTACCCAAAACTTGAAAACTTCACATAACAAAACTTATCAGAAAATCTCGTGAGCTCCGTTAGCGAAAGAAAACAAAACACCACTTCACGGTACTGTAATGAACTCATTCTTTCTTTATATTGGTGTTAAAACTACTGTATTACAACTTCTATATGGTTTATAAACTCCATTACAAGCCATAGATTCATCAAAATAAGCAAACAACACACGAAAAACAGAATCTGTGAAAAACAGAATAGTCTGTAGTAATCTGTAGGTTTAAAATACTTCTGGAACCCCAAAAATTCTAAAATAAATTTCTGGACGTTAGTAATTTATCTATTAATCATCTTCAAAAATAATTAACTAAATATCACTCTCCAGTAAAAAATGGCAGAAAATCTCGTGAGAGCTAAAGTTTCCGTTTTTTACAGCAAGATCGCAAAGACTTTCCCCAAGTCTTACCAAAGATTCTACTTGGCACAAACACTAATTAAAAGCATAAAAGCACATCTAAACAGAGCCTAGATGAATTATTTATTGACTAACAGAAAGGAAAAATATTGGGTTGTCTCCCAACAAGCTCTTTTCTTTAAAGCCTAAAGCTAGGCATAAGGTTTCAACGATGCTCACATGAAAGACAAGAATTGAAGCACAAAGAGAGCATCATAAAACACGTGACAAACACATCCAAGTCTAACATACTTCCTATGCATAGGCATCTCATAGGTAAACAAATTATCAAGGCAAGCAAAAACAAGCATATGCAAGGTAAACAAATAATGAGAGGTAATTTAGTAACATGACAATTTCTACCACCATGTTTTCCTCTCTCATATTAATTACATGTAGGATCATAAGAAAATTCAATAATATAGCTATCACAAAACATATTCTTAACATGATCCACATGTATGCAAAGTTGACACTCTTCCAAAATAGTGGGATTAAAATTAACTAAAGTCATGACCTCTCCAAACCCACTTTTATCAAAATTTTCATAAGGTTGAACATTCTCCAAATATGTGGGATCTAAAGTTGACACTCTTCCAAACCCACTTTCAATAATATTGCATCACTATTATCAATCTCATATTCATCATGGGGCTTAAATAAATTTTCAAGATCAAAAGAAGAATCACCCCAATTATGATCATTGCAACAAATAGTAGTCATAGCAAAACTAGCATCCCCAAGCTTGACGTTTTGCATATCATTAACACAATTGACATTAAGAGAATTTATAATAACATCATTGCAATCATGCTTTTCATCGAAGGAACTATAAAGTATGGGTGCAACAGCAACGATCTCATGTTTAACATAAGGAACTATAGCAAATTCATCTTCATAAATATTGGCATCATGGCCACAAGAATAGTACGCATCATGTTCATCAAGGTATATTTCAATCAAATCATCGGAATAGTAATTATCTATAGATTCATGCATATCATTATTTTCTTCCGAAGCAACGGTCATTCTTTCAATAAATTCTTTGACATAGACATTATGAGCATAGTTTTCATAGCAGTATTTAAGTATGTCAAAATTTTCAGATTCGTAAAGAGTAATGTCATACTTTTCAATCAATGAAGCAACTGCATAAGCACCCTTAAAAGCAACAAATTCTTCAATTTGTTCGATATCGTAGTAACTATAAACACCCTTTGCATAAGAAGATAAGATTTCATTATCATTAAACTCACATAGGTAGGGGAGGTGTTTTTTAGGGTTCTTAGAGCAACAAGTAAAATCACAAATTTCACAAAGATTTCAAGCATAACATAGCAATCTGTTTATTTGATCGGATAAGAGTCTCCCTTTTTCAGACAAATGGTGACACATGCTACCTCTTGAGCACTGCGTTGGTTTTCCCTTGAAGAGGAAAGGGTGATGCAGTAAAGCAGCGTAAGTATTTCCCTCGGTTTTTGAGAACCAAGGTATCAATCTAGTAGGAGACCACAAGCGAGTCACCTCGTACCTACACAAACAAATAAGAACCTCGCAACCAACACGATAAAGGGGTTGTCAATCCCTTCACGGCCAAGTTGATGCGATGGCACAGTGAGGACCATAAGAAAGACAGGAAGTTGAGAGCACCCGCTGACGGGTCGTAGTGGAGAAAAATCGAGAGAAAGTACTGGCCTAAGTTTGCAAGTGACCCAAGGAACGTATGGTTTGGTTTAAGCGTGGATGGCATTAATCCTTTCGGGGAGCAGAGCAGCAATCACAGCACCTGGTCCGTGACTCTATGTATGTATAAACTTCCTCCTTGGATGTGCATGAAGCGGAAGTTCATTATGATGCCAATTCTCATCCAAGGCCCTAAGCAACCCGGCAACGACATTGATGTGTTCCTAAGGCCATTAGTTGAAGAACTTTTATAGCTGTGGAATGGAAACGGTCTACGTACGTGGGATGAGCACAAATAGGAGGAATTTAACCTGCACGCGTTGCTTTTTGTAACCATCAACGATTGGCCCGCTCTCAGTAACCTTTCAGGACAGACAAACAAGGGATACCACGCATGCACGCACTGTTTACATGAAACTAAAAGTATATACATGGACAAATGCAGGAAGAATGTGTACCTGGGCCATCGTCGATTTCTTCCGACCATCCATCAATGTCGAAAGAAAGGCAAGCATTTCAAAGGTGAGGCAGATCACCGGAAGAAGCCCTCCATGCGTACCGGTGATCACGTACTTGCTATGGTCAATATTTTACACGTAATCTTTGGAAAGGGTCCCGACGGACTAGCTGTTCCGAATGACGTTGAGGGACACGCACCCATGTGGAAGAAGAAATCTATATTTTGGGACCTAACCTACTGGAAAGACCTAGATGTCCGCTCTTCAATCGACGTGGTGCACGTGACGAAGAACCTTTGCATGAACCTGCTAGGCTTCTTGGGTGTGTATGGGAAGACAAAAGATACACCTGAGGCACGGGAGGACCTGCAACATTTTCACGAAAAAGACGGCATGCCTCCGAAGCAGTATCAAGGTCCTGCCAGCTACGCTCTTACGAAAGAAGAGAAAGAAATATTCTTTGAATGCCTGCTCAATATGAAGGTCACGACTGGCTTCTCGTCGAATATAAAGGGAATAATAAATATGCCAGAGAAAAAGTTCCAGAACCTAAAGTCTCATGACTGCCACGTGATTATGACGCAACTGCTTCCGGTTGCATTGAGGGGGCTTCTACCGAAAAATGTCTGATTAGTCATTGTGAAGCTATGTGCATTCATTAATGCAATCTCTCAGAAGGTGATTAATCCAGAAATCGTACCAAGGCTAAGGAGTGATGTGGCGCAATGTCTTGTCAGTTTCGAGCTGGTGTTCCCACCATCCTTCTTCAATATCATGACGCACGTCCTAGTTCATCTAGTCGACGAGATTGTCATTCTGGGCCCGTATTTCTACACAATATGTCCCCCTTTGAGAGGTTCATGGGAGTCCTAAAGAAATATGTCGTAACCGCGCTAGGCCAGAAGGAAGCATCTCCATGGTCCATCAAACAAAGGATGTCATTGGGTTTTGTGTTGACTTCATTCCTGGCCTTAAGAAGATAGGTCTCCCTAAATCGCGGTATGAGGGGACTCTGACTGGAAAAGGCACGCTGGGAGGGGACTCAATAATATGTAGGGACGGATATTCTTGGTCTCAAGCACACTACACAGTTCTACAGAACTCTACCTTGGTGACCTCGTATGTCGATGAACACAAGAACAGTCTGCGCTCCAAACACCCGAAGCAGTGCGATGACTAGACTACATGTGAACACATCAGGACTTTCAGCAGTTGGTTGGAAACACGTCTCAGAGGTGACAACACTGTTTGTGATGAGATGTACTTGTTGTCCAAGGGACCATCATTGACTGTATTGACTTACAAAGGATAAGAGATAAATGGGAATACATTTTACATGGTCGCCCAAGATCAAAAGAGCACCAACCAAAACATCGGTGTCCGCTTTGATGCAGCAACCGAGAGGGGAAAGGACACATATTATGGTTACATAGTGGACATATGGGAACTTGACTAAGGACATGATTTTAAGGTCCTTTGTTTAAGTGCAAATGGGTCAATCTGTCAGGAGGCGGGGTATAGGTAGACCCACAGTATGGAATGACAACAGTGGATCTGAAAAATCTTGGGTACACTGACGAGTGGGGGATTTTTGTACTAGTGCATCCACTTGCAAGAGTGAGATCTGGTAGAGATAATAATGATAAGATAAATATTTTTGGTATTTTTATGATATAGATTGAAAGTAAAGATTGCAAAATAAAATAGATGGGAAACTTGTATGATGAGAATAGACCTGGGGGCCATAGGTTTCACTAGTGGCTTCTCTCAAGATAGCATAAGTATTACGGTGGGTGAGCAAATTACTGTCGAGCAATTGATAGAAAAGCGAATAATTATGAGAATATCTAGGTATGATCATGTATATAGGCATCACGTCCGTGACAAGTAGACCGATTCCTGCCTTCATCTACTACTATTACTCCACACATCGACCGCTATCCATCATGCATCTAGAGTATTAAGTTCATAAGAACAGAGTAGCGCCTTAAGCAAGATGAAATGATGTAGCGGGATAAACTCATGCAACATGATGTAAACCCCATCTTTTTATCCTCGGTAGCAACAATACAATATGTGTCGTTTCCCTTTCTGTCACTGGGATCGAGCACCGCAAGATGGAACCCAAAGCTAAGCACTTCTCCCATTGCAAGAAAGATCTATCTAGCAGGCCAAACCAAACAGATAATTCGAAGAGACTTGCAAAGATAAACCAATCATACATAAAAGAATTCAGAGAAGATTCAAATATTGTTCATAGATAGACTTGATCATAAACCCACAATTTATCGGATCTCGACAAACACACCGCAAAATAAGATTACATCGAATATATCTCCAAGAGAAGCGAGGAGAACTTTGTATTGAAATCCAGAGAGAGAGAACAAGCCATCTAGCTACTAGCTATGGACCCGAAGGTCTGAAGTAAACTACTCACACATCATCGGAGGGGCCATGGAGTTTATGTAGAGTCCCTCCGTGATCAATGCCCCCTCCGACGGAGCTCCGGAAAAGGCCCCAAGATGGGATCTCTTGTGTACAGAAGGTTGCGGCGGTGGAAATAGGGTTTCGTGGTGCTTCTAGATGTTTGCGGGGTATATATATATATATATATATATATATATATATATATATATATATATATATATATATATATATATATATATATATATAGGACTCCTCTTCTGTACTCTTGAGAGTATGTACTCCCATCCTCAACATACCTCATATACGCATTAATTATACCTCTTTATTATTCTCAATATACTTCATTAAATATTCTAAAATACCCCAATATGAGTTTAGTTCAAAAAATATCATCTGCGACGTACTTTTTGTAATATACCTTTTCACGTACGAACACATCAGTATATACGTAAATATTTAAAAATACATAGACTCACATGAATTTTTTTCATGAAACTCATTTTGGGGTATATAATAATTACTAATGAAGTATATATTAAAAATAATAAAAAGGTATAAAAGATTCATCTATGTGGTATATGAGGAGCGGGAGTACGTACTCCTAGGAGTACAAAACCATTTTCCTATATATATATAGGAGGAAGGAGTAGGTCGGTGGAGCAACAAGGGGCCCATGAGGGTGGAGTGCGCGCCCCCCTACCTCGTGGCCTCTTCGATTGTTTCTTGACGTCCACTCCAAGTCTCCTGGATTACGTTTGTTCCAAAAATCGCGCTCCCGAAGGTTTCATTCCGTTTGGAATCCGTTTGATATTCATTTTCGTCGAAACACTAAAATAGGCAAAAAAAAGAGTAATTTGGGTTGGGCCTCTGATTAATAGGTTAGGCCCAAAAATAATATAAAGTGTAAAAATAAGCCCATTAACATCCAAAATAGATAATATAATAGCATGGAGCAATCAAAAATTATAGATACGTTGGAGATGTATCAACGCACAAAATGAGCATGCTCATCTAAAGATTTCCCATCAACTAGGCTAGTTGGGGTTTCATCATGAGGGCATAAGGATCGAAGATGATCCAAGTAGAACACTTTAAGTGGATCCATATCAATAGATTTTTAGCAAGCAAAGATGCAAGAAAATAGAAGGCACATGGAAACACAAAGAAAGATACATACGGGAAGAAGGCGAATGGAAAAAGGGCGAATAAAACGGCAAAGGTGAAGTGTGGGAGAGACAAACGAGAGGCAAATGGCAAATAATGTAATGCGAGGGATAAGAGTTTGTGATGGGTACTTGGTATGTCTTGACTTGGCGTAGATCTCCCCGGCAACGGCGCCAGAAATCCTTCTTGCTACCTCTTGAGCATGTGTTGGTTTTCCCATGAAGAGGAAAGGGTGATGCAGCAAAGCAGCGTAAGTATTTCCCTCAGTTTTTGAGAATCAAGGTATCAATCCAGTAGGAGACCACGTGTGAGTCACCTCGTACCTACACAAACAAATAAGAACCTCACAATCAACGCGATAAAGCAGTTGTCAATCCCTTCACGGCCACTTGCAAGAGTGAGATCTGATAGAGATGATAATAACAAGATAAATATTTCTGGTATTTTTATTATATAGATTGAAAGTAAAGATTGCAAAATAAAATAGATTGGAAACTCGTATGATGGAAAATAGACCCGGGGGACATAGGTTTCACTAGTGGCTCCTCTCAAGATAGCATAAGTATTATGGTGGGTGAACGAATTACTGTCGAGCAATTGATAGAATTGAGCATAGTTATGAGAATATCTAGGTATGATCATTTATATAGGCATTACGTCCGTGACAAGTAGACGGACTCCTTCCTGCATCTACTACTATTACTCCACACATCGATCGCTATCGAGCATGCATCAAGAATATTAAGTTCATAAGAACGAAGTAACGCTTTAATCAAGATGACATGATGTAGAGGGATAAACTCATGCAATATGATATAAACCCCATCTTTTTATCCTCGGTGGCAACAATACAATACGTGTCGTTTCCCCTACTGTCACTAGGATTGAGCACCGCAAGATTGAACCCAAAGCTAAGCACTTCTCCCATTGCAAGAAAGATCAATCTAGTAGGCCAAACCAAAGTGATAATTCAAAGAGACTTGCAAAGATAATCAATCAGACATAAAAGAATTCAGAGAAGATTCAAATATTGTTCGTAGATAATCTTGATCATAAACCCACAATTCATCAGATCTCGACAAACACACTGCAAAGGAAGATTACATCGAATAGATCTCCAAGAGAATCGAGGAGAACTTTGTATTGAGATACAAAGAGAGAGAAGAAGCCATCTAGCTAATAACTATGGACCCGAAGGTCTGAGGTAAACTACTCACAAATCATCAGAGAGGCTATGGTGTTGATATAGAAGCCCTCCGTGATCAATGCCCCCTCCGGCGGAGCACCGGAAAAGGACCCAAGATGAGATCTCACGGGTACAGAAGGTTGGGGCAGTGGAATTAGGTTTTCGTGGTGCTCCTCGATGTTTTCAGGGTACGTAGGTATATATAGGAGGAAGAAGTAGGTCGATGGAGCCACGAGGGGCCCACGAGGGTGGAGGGCACGCCCAGGGGGTAGGCGCGCCCCCTGCCTCGTGGCCTCCTCGTTGGTTGCTTTACGTCCACTCCAAGTCCTCTGGATCACGTTTGTTCCAAAAATCACACTCCCGAAGGTTTCATTCCGTTTGGACTCCATTTGATATTCTTTTTCTGCGAAACACTAAAATAGGCAAAAAAAACGGCAATTTGGGTTGGGCATCCGTTTAATAGGTTAGTCCCAAAAATAATATAAAAGTGTACAAATAAGCCCATTAAACATCCAAAACAGAATACATAATCGCATGGAGCAATCAAAAATTATAGATACCTTGGAGACGTATCACCGCGCCCGGCAACCGTAGCAAAAGGGATTCCTCGTGATCGCGTAGGTGTCGTTTCCCCAACATCTTTGGCGCGCTAGGTAGGGGCACAAGTGGTGGAAATCTAGTTTTGGAGCTAGCGCATTGACTCTTTCATCGGGATGGCCTGAAGGGAGAAGGCGACGTCGATCAGCCGCCCTCTAGTGTTGTCCGCAGCTTCGACAGCCATCCGCGTCACCCCAAGAAGCTAAGTCATATAACATTTTGGCTAATTTCATTTATATGAGTTTGTCCTCCTCGAAAGATATTTCCTTGTATGGGAAACCTGCACGCAATGGGACCCTTCCGCTATTGGCAACACCCTTTGTCGTGGAATTGTCATGGCAAATGTCCTAGTGTGAGGACTTAGTCGTGAGGCCAACGCATCTTTGTAGTAGCTTGAGAGGGGTTGGGAAAATCGAGAGACGCAACACAAGACGAGGATTTAGATAGCTTCGGGCCTCGGGAAACATCATCCCGTAATAGCCCTACATGTAGTTTGTGGCAAGGTCTCATTATGATCATGAGGGAGTCACCGGTAAGCCGGCTCTTTGTGTCTAGCCCTAGAGATTGTTTCTTCTTACTTGTCCTTCTTTGGGGAGCCCTGCCCCTCCTTATATAAGTTGAAGGGGCGGGTTACATGACTACTCCTAGTAGGATTAGGATTATTCTATTAGAAGTGGAGTCCTAGTCTTGCTTCCTTTGTAGAGAATATTCCTTATGTCTTCCTCTTAAGCCGGACCACCATAACATGAGCCGGCCTTCTGGGCCTTGGGCCTTGTCATCCATCTAAAACACCCGCTGGGTCACCAATGAGTCTTCAGGCTCGTGAGTCGTCACACTAGTGAACCGCCAGACACATGAGTCGCCAATCTTCTGGCGGGTTGCCAACAAAACGCCAAGTCCAGCCGCGTCATACCGCAGGGTATATCCCCGACAATAGCCCTACTATAATTTGGATTTATCCATGTTAAACTAATCTGCAATATAAAGACAAGAACGAATTTGACAGGTTGTGCTCCGGGTTAAATATTCTTGTAAGCCAGCACCTGATCATCCTTAAGTCCTTGATATTTTCTCCTGGAAAATCTGGGTCAATAAGCCAGCTTCATAATCCATTTGCTAACATTGGCTCTTGTAAAGAAATATTATAAGAGATAATCCATTTGAGTCGGCCTTCAATGCTCTGATTTGAAAAAATATTGGTCTTGAAATATTCAACTGATATTCAGCCGGCTTAAAGATGTAGATATTGACGATTTATGATTTCCAAAATTGTCGGGTTATAAACAAAAGATGCTGGGTCATGTAATTGTGGCTGATGCCGAGTTAATTTTATGATGACGCCGGTTCATAAACTTTGCAGATTTCTCCGATAATAATATAATACCTGATTTGCTCAAAACTGAGAATTTGAAGTTATTCCTCCCTTATATGCATATCACCTGTAGCCCCCAAGTGCCGGGTTGTCATGCTTGCAGCAATCTGGGACTTGTAATTGCCTTATGCTCATAAAAATTTCAACCAGTGTAGCTCCCAAGGGCTAGGTCATTATGCAATAATGAGCAGGGACTTTGTAAATATGATCATGTAAACTTGAGCAGCAACGTGTAGCCCCCAAGGGCCGGCTCAGTAAGATATTTATTGAGCTGGGCCTTTGTATATGATTCGTTGATAATAACATCATATGATGTAATCTCCACCATGGGGCTTGAACACACGTCCACAAGGTTAAGAGCTTTGTACTCTATCAACTGAGTATTGGATCTTTCAATATAATGGATTAAGTCTTGTGTACCTTGAATTTTCGACAAGAGCAATTGGTAGCCCCCAAGGACCGGTTCATTTAGAATGTGATGAGTCGGGTCTTCAATAAGTTGTGTAAAAAAATGACTTTGCATTAGCCCCCAAGTGCCATGGTGCATGCTGGCAGTGACATGCGACTTGCATATTTTGATGTAATCTCAACTTGAATAATGTAGCCCCCAAGTGCCGGGTCGTAAGCCTGCAACGACTCAAGACTATTCCTTCCATTGTATAATAAATTATATCCATTGATAAAATAATAGCCATTGCGCTGAAGCAACTTTGAAAACCTCAATCATAACATTGGTTATTGATAACCGTAATAAAAAGCCAGTCATGTTGGCTATTAAAGATTTGAATAATATAATCCGGTTTTGAAAACCTCAATCCTTCAATATCATCATGAAAATCCAGCCAATTTTGGCTATGAAAGATGTAAATACCTTATCAGTTGACAAGTAAATTCGGAGTTTAAATACTCGGCGGCTCTTGGCCGATGCCGACTTAATTGGCATTCATTGTAAGCCGGAATGTTTGTAACCCGACGGCTTATAGCCTTTGAGAAAAATCTAGAATGGACACCCCTTTTGAAACATCAATTTTGATGATGAGCTTGAACTTAATCATTTATATAAGTCATAGTTCTCTCAATCCTGCACAGAGTTTAAACTACATACGCCCTGACAACTTAACGTCAAAAGGCTGGGCGGTTAACAACCCAAACATAATATAGTCTTTATGCAAGTATGGAAAAAACTAGAATTAAGGCCATTCAAGCCTAAACATACTGGCGATTTAACGTCAAAATCCAGGGTGGGTTATCAAACCTCACATATTTATATAATCAGGAAAACATACGAGTGGAATTGGCTCATACCGCCGGCTGATATCGCCATATCCAATAAGGGCAATAATCCAATGTTTGATACGCGTATGAATCCAATGGCGCAATCCAAAATATACCGGCGGCTTAACGTCCATAGCCAGGGCCGGTTTAAACATAATCATGTCTAAACAATATCATACATGTGATATTGAATCATACTGCCGGCTTATGATACCTGTGCAGTAAGGGTGATAACCCAAAACTTAGAAGCCAAAACTTCCAAGTATTAACATTGTCATATGCTGGCAACTTGTCGTCTAAAGCCAGGCCGGGTTAATAGAAACCACATACATATATGCTTCAGATATGAGCAAAATGTCTCAAGACAAACCCAAAAGACTGTTTTCGAAAAACTTAAGTCAAACAGATAGAAAAAGCGGGGCTTCTGATTCGAACACGATCAATAAACCGGACCAAAGGGTTAAGCTAGGATTCGAATACGATCATGTAGCCCCTAGTGGCTTTGGCATTGCGCCGATCAAGAGGGTACCGACAGCTATGTTCTCTTTGATTTGAATACGACCTATGTTTGAACAAGAAGCCCCCAAATGACCTTGAGAGTTTTTTAACGACTCTGATTCGAATACAATCAAAGTCAGACCCAAAATGGGTTAAGTTATGATTGGAATACGATCAAGAAGCCCCTGGTGGGTTTGGCATTGCGCGGATCAAGAGGGTACCGATAGCTATCTTCTCTTTGGTTTGAATACGACCTATGTTTGAACAAGAAGCCCCTAAGTGACCATATAAGTTTTGGCATTGCGCCGATCAAAAGGGTACCGACAGCTATGCTCGATGAGCAGGAAGCCCCCAAATGACCATATTCTCATGTCCATTGACCCACCCTGTGTAGGCAAAGTGGCGAGTTGACGATCTTCGCAGCACTCATTGTATACTCCTGGTATGAGTCATTCACTAAACACCGTGACATGATAGTCATCTTTTGCAGTGAACAATTGTCCTGCATCAAAAAATATCACAAGCCCGAATACTTGTTGTTTAAATAAAAATTGACTAGACTGGATTCACCTGATTTGTCCCGGCGATAGATAATCCTTAGAATGTGCCGATCGAGGTGGCTCAAGACGAAGTGGATGTGTAACTCGGCCATGGCGTTGTAAGCCGCACGGACGAGCAAATTGTCCTCCTCGTTGTAAACCGGCACGTACGCGTGAACCGGCCACGAGAGCGGACGGGCGAGTCTACTGTGGCGTTGTAAGCCGGTGCGGTCGCGAGAGAGGGCCACGACATTGTAAGCCACTGCGGGAGTCTGTTGAGTAACAACAATCACCGGTGTCGAATGATGTTGGCGCGCCTCCATCTCCATGGTATAATGCCACGTTGTAATAAATAATTCTCCTGCATTTATAAAACACAGCAGGGCAAAGTAGTTTTGCTCGGGTGAATTAATATGCACTTTTAAAAATAAATAGGATAAATAGCACCTGAGTTATTCGGACGATAGCTCTATACGCCGACCCTATCTCTATATCCTTTTGACCATCAAATTAATACGGAGAGGCTCCGAGGTAGGAGATTGACCCGGCGGCGGCTCAACAGTGGAACAAGCTGGCTCGATGCCACGAGAAGCAGTAGTGGCCAGACGGCGCGGGGCAAATCCGCTGCTGCGGGCTGAATAGATGCAGAGACGACAGATATTTGGGGAGGCCGCGGGCGGCTCGTGGCTCGCTGTCACGTCGGGTCAATGGAGTAGGGGCGGTTCAGACGCGGCGATGGCGACTGACGGACCGACAGCAGTCAGCATGCGAGCGATAGGCTGGTGAAATCAGAAGTGATGCCGATGAGGGGAAAAACCACAGCGGCGGCTGAAGGGAGGCGTCCTTGCTTTTGTTATGTTCAGATGCGATCATTTGACTGGATGGTTGACGCATGTGCTTGTGACCAGACAGTAAATTTGTACTGTATGATGTCCAAATAACCATGCATTGAGAGTCTGCGTGCCTAATCCATATATCAGGCGGTAGCACTACTAGCTGGAACGAGATCCTCTGACATTGCAAGGGAAGTCAGGTAGAGCTACAGCTCCCTGACTTTGCTTCGCCACAGCCACACTATTTGCATGTTGGTACAATGTTTAACTACAGTAATTACCGACAGTAATCATCTACAATGTAGTATGTGCAGTGCCTGCATAATCTCTCTGACTTGCCTTCATTTTTCTACACAGAGAACTACTGTGCTTCTATGCCTTTCCTTCTACATGTCAGAGGTGCCGGCTCCCTACTAGCTCATGGCAACGTCTTTTTCTTTTCCTTGGGCCCAGAGCCCTTTCCCATGAGGAATCTTTGCTATAGATTGATTTCTCCTTCTTTACGCTAGTCCAATCCGGACCATTTTGGATTCCTGTAACGAGTAGTACACCAACCAGTCAAATATCCTGTAATTTGTTACTACAACGCTCGATCGTCTTGGGATTCGAATAGCCTTGCCTCGATTGATGTTGCAGCAATGTACGACAGCTATCCGGATCAGCGATCCAATGGAAAACCAAAACTCATGTGGATCTTTAGACAGCTCAATCACGCTTAGTTTTACAGCAGCGCACCAGAACCAATCTGCCTTATGGGTCATGTGCGGCGGCGCGCACGGATCCATAATCTCTTGATCGCGATCTTCTATCAGCTATTCCAAAGATTGAATACACAATTTTGACCATAAAAACGATGAATTTGCCAGTCCTGCCCGAGACTTGTCCAGTGTCGGGTTAACCTTCCTGATTCTTCCACGCCGGTTCTTCTCTATCCGGCTAATCAGAGACTTCTCGATCCTTGAAAGAAATCCCTTCAAGAACTCAACACCACCATGCGCAGATCCCACGGTGGGCTCCAACTATAGTGTGAAGACTTAGTCGCAAGGCCAATGCATCTTTGTAGTAGCTTGAGAGGGGTTGAGCGGAATCGAGAGATGCAACACAAGACAAGGATTTAGACAACTTCGGGCCCCGGGAAACATCATCCGGTAATAGCCCTACATGCTGTTTGTGGCTAGGTCTCATTATGATCATGAGGGAGTCGCCGGTAAGCCGGCTCTTTGTGTCTAGCCCTAGAGATTGTTTTTTCTTACTTGTCCTTCTTAATTTGGGGAGCCCTGCCCATCCTTATATAAGTTGAAGGGGAGGGTTACATGACTAGTCCTAGTAGGATTATGATTATTCTATTACAAGTGGAGTCCTAGTCTTGCTTCCTTTGTAGGAGAATATTCCTTATGTCTTCCTCTTAAGCCGGACCACCATAACATGAGCCGACCTTCTGGACCTTGGGCCTTGTCATCCATCTAAAACACCCGCCGGGTCACCAATGAGTATTCAGGCTCGTGAGTCGTCACACTAGTGAACCGCCAGACACATGAGTCGCCAATCTTCTGGCGGGTTGCCAATGAAACGCCAAGTCCGGCCGGGTCATATATCCGGTCGGGTCATACCACGGGGTATATCCCCGAAACCCTTGTCTCTGTCTCGAGTCCGCTCGACAGTTTTTGCGGCCGCGCTGAGAACGGCAAGGTGGCCTACCCGCTACTTGCCGCACTCTTTTCCTGTTTTGACAGCTCAAGCGACCGCGCTGGGAGCGGCAAGCTGGTTTGCCCAGCAGTGAGCGCCCTTCCGGCAGGGTGCTAAGGATCCGTCCTCAAAGCACCATGCCATGGGTTTACACGCCGACACTCTTATCTCACCAAGCGTAGGGTGCAAACATACAAAGAAAGATCTAACAGGAAGATAGCATGGTTGATATTGAAGTGTTGTAGAGTTATATTACATCAAATAATCGTTGCGGTTCTAACTTAAGATAAAATTGTCTTGGTCTTGAACTCGCAGTGGCAACAAGAAACGGGGTTCCTAGTCCCAGCGCTAGCCCTCCACCCTCTCAACTCCATCGACATAGTTGATGATGGGCTTGATACGCTCCTTGAGCATCGTGAAGCCCGCCTCCTCCGGCAAGCTCTTCAACGCGCTGGCAAAGTTGACGGTGGGGTTCCAGAATGCCACCCCAGTGAGTACCTTGGTCAGGGCACCCCGGCAGAGCCTCCGGGACTCATTCGCCGGATAAGTTGCCCGGTTGGAGCGGAGCTGCTCCAGGGCTCCAAGAACTCCCTCGAAGAACAGGGTCAGTCTGGCGTTGGGACTCACGTTCGGCTCCAGGAGGTACCTCACATTCGGCATCCCCATGGCAGCCAACTTCGTGGTGATCTTGCCGGCGATGTCGGCGAAGCGGTTGACCCAACGGTTTATGCTGTTCACGTACTCCTTGTGTTCGGTGGCATCATTCCTCCGCAGCTGCCTCTCCTCCTCCAGGCCCTTGGTCAGGGTCTCTTCCCGGGCCCTGACCTCTGAAAGCGGCCCCTCAAGGCCCTTCAGCTTCAGCTTCAGGTCATTGATGGCGTCGTTGGCCTTGGAGAGCAGCTCGGCCTTTCCAAGGACTGTGGCCTTCGCCTCCGCCAAAGCGTTGTTGGCCGCGTCCTTCTCCTCCGTCAGCTTCATGACCTATTCCTTCAGCCCATCCTGCTCCACCTCCAGCTCCGCCACCTTGCCAGCATGGACCAGGGCTTGAGCATTGAGTGTCTCCGTGTGCCTTTGCTCCAACTCCTGGGTCCGCTGCGCGACGACCTTCTCGACGACCTCATCCTTGTCGCGGAGTGTGGCGGCGAGCACCTCCTCACGAGCGGCAAGGTCCTCCTCCTGGGAGTTCAGCTCGGCCTGGTGCTGGTGCCTGAGGGCCTTGTCCTTGGTGGCATGTTCCTTCGCCGCCTCCTGGGCTTTCTTGATGTCAGCCTGCTTCAGGATGAGCTCCTGTTTGCTCTCAGCCAACAGATCTTGGGCAACTTTTAGTTCATCACGGGCCTGACGGGACCAGGCCTGGGTCTCAGTGACGTGCTCCTTGAGGTCCACCTCCGCTCTGCCCACCGCTGTCATCTTGGATTTCGCCTTATCCAGGTAGGCCCGGTGAAACTCCTGAGCTTCTAGAAGTTGACACTCATGGCTCGAAGGAGCTGCTCCTCTTGGGAACCGCCGCCACCGGCGCTCGGTTGGTCGACCATCTCAAGCCTGGCAGCGGCGAGCGCCTCGTCATCGAACACCTCCCCATCGTTTGGCACCCTGGTGCTCGCCGTTCCTGGGAGGTGGACGAATAGGTCGTCGCTCACCTTCAAATATTTGCCCGAGCCAGAGGCAGCCGAGGAGAAAGGTTGATCGTCGACCAACCCCTCCCTGGCAAGCCCCTTGCCGGCCTCTACAGCGGCGGTCTTGGCGGCCTCCTCGGCTGCAATTTTGTTGTCCTCGTCCTCGGCGTCCTCGGCGACTTCCTCGATGACGGTGTTGATATCCTCCCGGACCACCGAGGAAGGGCCTAGATGCCAAGAAGGGGAATGAGACGGAGCCGAGATCAAGATTCAAAAAGAAGAAGAAAGAACAGGGACGAGAAGCGAACAACTTACCCGCACCAGGCTGGGAAGAAGTGGCGCCTTCCCCGCCAACGTTCGTTGCCAGGGCGAAGCCACCGGCACCCAAGCTCGCTCCCTCCTCCTCCATATGTGTGGGCTCGGTGGTCGATGCCCTTGCCGGGGACGCCCCTCTGGCGGCGTAGTCAAGGGGGTGGTGTGTTGGGGGTGGCCCTCGGTGGCTCCTCCTGCTGTCATTCTCCTCCTGCAAACCCGGCAAGGTCAGCATCAAGGATTCACACCCCAAGGCTCATCAGTGAAGGAGTGAGTGGCAGACTCACGTTGGGGGCTGAAGCGGTGGCTGTGTCGTGGGCTGCTGTCCAGGCTTCTCTCCACCAACAGCGGCGTATGCGGAGTACCCGCCGGGGGCTTGTCGCCCGCTGAGGCCTTAGCCCTCTTCGCCACCCTCTGTGCTAGCGTCTCCGTGTCCCTGTGAAGATGACACCAAATCAAAGGAAGATAACATAGGTGTAAGGTGAGGAAATGATGGGGGGCGGAATACTTACTCGTTCTCCACCTCCTCCTCAGCTAGCTTCCTCTTCCTTGCCGGGATAAAGGACCCAAGGACGGACTCGGCCTCCAAGGTGCTGCCCGAAGGAGGAGGAGAAGGGGACGGGGTCCGGTGCCTCTTGGACGAGGAAGAAGCAGTTGTTGTCCTCTTCGCCACTGCGGCCTTCACCACCTTCTTCGCTGTCGCGGCCTTCATCGCCCTCGTCTCGCGCACGAGCGGCCCCTGGGCCGGCTGCTGATGCATGGTCCTGTCAGGACGGACCGGCTTGCCAGTGGTAGCCTGCCACAGGACGCGCCGCCTCCCCGCGACCGGGGGGGAGGGGTCGTTCACCTCAACCTCCTATTTGGACTACTCGCGGCCCGCGTCTTCAATGAGGGGAGCCTCATCGCCGACGCCGCTAGCCTCCCCGGAAGACTCTGCCCATTGGGCGAGCTCCCTCTCATCCGCGGCCGCGTCGGCCTCATCCTTCATGCCACCAGCGCTGCCTGCCTCCCTGGCGAGCGCCGCCTCGGCCGCCCTGGCGGCGATGTAGTCCAGCGCCGCCATGGTGGTGTCCTGGATGAGTAGCGGCTCGTCGCGGATATAAGTCTTCGACAAGGTGTCGAAGAACTCCTGCACCCTCTCCACTGGCGGCTCGACCTAGGCCAGGCCAAGGCTATGTGCGTTGAAGTCCGGCATCATGGCAATGATGGCGGGCTGGCGAGAGTTGTTGCTCAGCGGGACCACTCCCGTCGGCAAGCCAAACAGGGGCCCCTTGACGGCCTTGCCGGCCTTCGCGGCCCTACCGGTCCTCTCAGCCATGTCGTCGCTGCCCACGTCGAGCTGAAAGAGCCTTTGATAGAAATGTGCATGCCCCATCACCCTGAAGTTATGCTTCAGGCCAGGGCGGAGCCTCATGACGTCGTCCGCATTCCTGAATTCCCAGGCCGGCCTCCCCTTGTTGTGCAGAGGGGCGATTCGGTGACGGATGAAGTCCGCCCCTATCATCTCGACGGTGAGCCCGACCGTGGTGAGACGATGGATCCTGGTGGTGGCGATCGAGAGCTTCTTGTCGTTGGCGTCAAGGTCGCTCCAATACGTGCGGCGGGTCGGCGGGCTCTGACGAACCCGGCAGAACTCCTGCAGGTCCTCCTCCTCGATCCAGCCCCACCAGCCCCGCCACTCCTCCCACCTCTCCTTCTGGGCACCCTCTAGGTACGTGCTTTTCTCCTAGGTCCTCAGGATCCAGGCGATGCTCCCAGAGAGGGCGCCCCCTGGTTGGAGGTGAGGGGAGAAGTAGTGGCGGAAGAGCGTCGTGCTAGGGAGCACCCCGACAAAGCTCTCGCAGAGGTAGGCAAAGAGAGCCATGCACGCCACGGCATTCGGCGTGAGATCCAAAAGATGGCAGCCATAGATGTGCATGAAGTCGTTGAAGAAGTCAGAGAAAGGGGGGCAGAGCCCGCAAGAGAAGAAATCGACGAAGAAGGGGTACCAATTTGGGCCGTCCTTGGCAAAATTGGCGGGGACGATGCTCGTGGCAGGGTGCCCCGTCGTCTTCCTCCCCCACAGGGGCAAGAAGAAGTTCGTGAGGTGGGCCGCATCGACCGTCGATGGGAAGTAGGTGAGTTGTGTCTGCCACACCGCCGACTCGCTCTCCGGCGCCTCCTTCTCCCCGGCATCCTTGGCCACTCCCTTGCCCCTGCTGGTTTTGGGTGCCATGGCAGCTGAGAGGGGGCGAAGGATCAAGAGCAATGGGGGCACAGCGGCAACAAGCAGAGGCAAGAACTTCGAATTTTTCGCCTGAGGAAGAAGAGAGGAACGGAGGTTCCGAGATTGGAAGAGGCGCAAAGGGTAAATGAGCAGCGCGCCTACGGTTTTTCCTTTTTTATGGGGAAGGCACGGGCTACCTCTTTACCATTTACCATGATGTGACGCATGAGGGAAGCAACCGCCCCACGCATGACCCCCACGTCACGCACGACCCCCACGTCACACATTCAACACGGGTCGTGGGGAAGTTCAACTAGCGAGGGAGTTACTACGGTACAACTCAGCCCCGCATGTCCGCGCACCATTTTGGGCCTAGCCCAACAACGCGTCGCGCTTATGTGTGGCCCAGGCCCGAGGGCTCCTGTCGGTGCACAAAAGGAGGGGTCCCATTTTGTACCCCTTTACTTGTGCGCGGGCAGTCAGAGCCGCGCCTGCGGCCAGACCTAGCGGGGCAGAGGAAGGAAGCAAAGCCACAAGACAACCGGAGTAATGCCAAGCCAGAAACAAGAAGGAAGAATGGCGAGGTGAACTCCCCCGGCAAGGCCCTTGCCGGGGCAGCCTCCACAGCCCCGCCAAGAACCTTGCCAGGGCAACTTTCCCAACACCAGCAGAGCCGCCACCCTTGAGCCCAAGAGTTCCAACACCATCAAGCACTTTGGAACCAAGGCTCGGGAGGCACCTCCATGGTGGCCTCCAGATCTTTGTGAATACCAAGAACATGCAAGACTAGATGATAACCAGAAGACGACGATCCTCGGCATGATCCTAGCCAAGGCTACCCAGGAGACCCGCTGGCAAGCCACGGCAACACCCTTGCCTAAGACATCTGCGGGGCCGTAGCCAGGCCCACATTTGCCAAGACTCCACCAGCGTTACCATGCAGCTGCCAGCCCACCAGCTAGGCGAGCATCTGCGTGGCGACGTGCGGCCTCTAGGCCAACTCAGCAAGCACCTGCGTGTTGGCATGCAGATCTTCGTGAAGACTCTGCCACCGCACCAACTCAGCAGCCAGCCAGCGTGGCGCTACACGGCTCGTCAGTTCGGACGCGCGTCGAAGCCAGCCAAGGCGGCGACAGCTGGGACGAGCTTCCTTTCCGTCCCTGATAAAGCAAGAAGGGCACGTCGGCAGTGCATTAAATTTGTTTCTCCTACGGTGCCAGGAGATAGACTCGACCACCGTATAGCTTTCCACCTCCTGTATGCCACTGTGGTGGCCCCTTCGACTATAAATGGAGACCCGCGGCGTACTGAGCGAGGATTCGGATTTTTTGGACCCTGCATGCTTTCTATCTAGTCCAGGAACACTAGATAAACATAGACCAACAGGAGTAGGGTATTACACATCAGTTGCGGCCCAAACCTGGATAGTCCCCCTGCGTTGATCTCTCAATCCCGCTCTTTCCACAGCCCCACGCCCGCCAACCATAGCAAAAGGGATTCCTCATGATCCCGTAGGTGTCGTTTCCTGTGACAGGTACTGCAAATTACCAGTAGCATGGGGACCCAAACAAACGCTACTACTAAACTTCTATGCATAAGCATTTTCCTAGTAGTGATTACTTTATGCCTAGCTTAATGGCTTTAAAGAAAGCACTGCCAGGGAGACAACCCGGAAGTTTTAGAGAGTCGTTATTTATGCTGAGTGCTTTTATAAAGTTTAAAAACAAAAAAAATATCGAGGGGAACCTAAAAACTTTTTCAAAAAGAGAAGCGATTGAAAGGTGATGCATTGGAGAAGTGAGGGTCGACCTTGAACACTTGTGTTAATGCTCATGGAAACAATGTAAAATTTTCATGCAAGTTTCTCGCAGAATAATTATCCCCTTGTACAAATCCATTGTATTATTAAAGTAATGTGTCAAGATTTATCTTTAGGCTGATTAGATTGCTTGTTGGTATGTGCGGTGTAAAAATAGAAACTTTGGCTGTAGGCCGTGAATATTCATTTTTTACTGGAACATCAAAAGTTTTTGAATTTTTTACATAGTATTACTATACAAATTATTTATTTTTTCTTAAATTTTCAGAATTTTTGGAGTTACAAAAGTATGGTAGATATTCAGATTCCTACAGACTGTCCTGTTTAAGACATGTTCTATTTTTGATGCATTGTTTTGCTTGTTTTGATAAACTATCAATTTTATCGGTTGTATAAGCCATCGAAAAGTTCTAATACAGTAGCTACAATGCAAAAACAAAATATGAATTGGTTTGCAACAGTACTTCAAGTAGTTATTTGCTTTATTATACTATTGGATCTCACCGAGTTTCTGTCATGTTTTGTGTGGATGAAGTGTCCAAAGATCGAGGAGGTGACGATATGAGGAGAAGGAGGAAAGGCAAGAGTTAAAGCTTGGGGATGCCCAAGGCACCCCAAGTAAATATCCAAGGAGACTCAAGCGTCTAATATTGGGGATGCCCCGGAAGGCATCCCATCTTTCTTCAACAAGTATCGGATGTTCTCGTTTTCGTTTTATTCATGTGATATGTGTAAATCTTGGAGCGTCTTTTGTGTTTAGTTTTCATTTTTATTTTATGGACCATGCTAGTATGAGATAGTCCATGGTTGATTTATAAAATGCTCATTGCACTTCACTTATATCTTTTGAGTATGGCTTTAAAGAATGCTTCATGTGCTTCGCTTATATCATTTGAAGCTGGATTGCCTGTTTTCTTCACATGGAAAACCGTTATTCATAGAATGTTGTTTTGCTTCACTTATATTTGTAAGAGCTTGGTCTTTTGTAAAAAGAATTAAAACTCTCATGCTTCACTTATACATATTTAGGGAGTCAACACGGATTGGTAAATTGCATGGTTAGTCATAAAATCCTACATAAAACTTGTGGATCACTGAATATGATATGTTTGATTCCTTGCAATAGTTTTGCGACATAGAGATGGAATACGAGGGAGGTACTAGTGGATGATCGTGTTTAGTAAGATATGGTGTTAAAGGTTGTGATTCTTGAAGCATGCACATATAGTATCTCGTTGTCATATGAAATTGGAGCATGATTTATTGCTGATTGTCTTCCTTTGCGTGGAGGTCAGGGGCACACGATGGTTAACTCCTAGGGGCATGCGTAGTATTACTTTGCTTCGAGGGCTAATAAACTTTTGCAATAAGTATATGAGTTCTTTATAACTAACGTGGGTCCATGGATTATATGCACTATTACATTTCCGTAATTTGCTAGCCTCTATGGTACCGTGCATTTCCCTCTCTCACCTCGAGACATGGTGCAAACTTCGCCGGTGCATCCAACCCCCGTGATATGATACCCTCTATCACACATAAGCTTTATTATATCTTCCTCAAAAAAGCCACCATACCTACCTATTATGGTCTTTCCATAGCCATTCCGAGATATATTAGCATGCAATTTCCACCAATTCCGTTTTGATTACTTGAGCATTCATTGTCATATTGCTTTGCATGATCGTAAGATATCTAGCATGATATTTCCATGGCTTGTCCATTTTTTTGATATCGTTGTTATGCTAGATCATTGCACATCCTAGTACATTGCCAGAGGCATTCATATAGAGTCATATTTTGTTCTGGGTATCGACTTGTAATTTTAATTTCTTTTGAGTTGTACGTAAATAGAAGTGTGATGATCAGCATTATTCATTATTAGAGCATGTCCCAGTGAGGAAAGTATGATGAAGACTATGATTCCCCACAAGTCGGGATGAGGCTCTGGACAAATATATAAAAAAAAGTCAGGCCAAAAAGAGCCGAAGAAAAAAAAATAAAGAAAGAAAAAAAAGAAAAAAAATGAGAGAAAAGAGAGAAGGGGCATACAAATACGACACTTGTGCTTCAAAGCAGCACCATGTTTTTCACATAGAGAGTCTCCTATGTTGTCACTTTCACATACTAGTGGGAATTTTTCATTATAGAGTTAGATGCACACCCACTTAGTCTTTATGTTGAGCTTTCATACAGCTATAGCTCTTAGTGCATCCGTTGCATGGCAATCCCTACTCCTCGCATTGACATCAATTGATGGGCATCTCCATAGTCCATTGGTCAGCCGCGTGGATGTGAGACATTCTTACTTTTTTGTCTTCTCTGTATTTACCCCTATCATCATACACTATTCCACCCATAGTGCTATATCCATGGCTCGCGCTCATGTATTGTGTGGGGGTTGAAAAAGCTGAAGCGCGTTAAAAAGTATGAACCAATTGCTTGGCTGACACCGGGGTTGTGCATGATAAATACTTTGTGTCAAGAAGTGTCACATACCTAGTTCTGGTTTGCTCTGGGCTAGCTAGTCATGTGTGCATCATGGTTAATAAATTCAATGAATTTGAAATGGGGACTTGTGAAAGCCTCAGAAATCATTTTTGGAAATGATCAAGATAAAAATTGCTTCAATTTGGACGAAGAAAATGTTCCTGTTTTTCTCAAATATTATTGGCCAGAGTTAAAATTCCAACCAATATTTTTGGGAGCTCAAAAGTATTTATTTTTGGCCATTTGAGTTAATCCAGAGAATATTTGCATTGGATATTTATATGTTATATATATATATATATATTACATATGTCCAATAATTCTGATTTTTACTGTGGGGCTCTAGAATAATCCAATTAGTTCCTATATTAATTTTTAGAAGAAAATAAATTGGTTTAGTATTTTACTAAATCATAAACAAAATTACAGAAATAGAAAAGAAAAGAAAATAGGAAAAAGGGGAGAGAGGCTTACCTGGCGCTCACCTGTTGCTTACCGGCCCAGCCCACCTGGCACTGCCAGTCATCTCCCTCCTCACGCCAGGAGGACAGGAGCGTGTGGTCGCGGCGCGCTGGCACATGCCTGGCCACCTCCTGCTTACCACCGACCGCCTAGCACTGGCTACGGATGCCACGCACTCTCCCGCGCATCCCTCGACCGCTTGCTCGTCCCCATCCCCTCTTTGACTCTCTCTCCCGCGACCGACTGTACGCACCCGAGACCGTCGACGAGAACCACCACGGCCACAGCTACCCCCTCGCCCCTCTGTTGTGCCCGAGAGCCCCGTGTCGTCTCCCTCGTCATCTCCATCGAGCCAAGTGAGCTGGGACGCGCCGTAGCATCGTCATCGCCGCGGTCTTCCCTCTCGGGAGCCGATCACCGTCGTCGTTGATTCACCGTCATCCCTGCCTCCCCGAGCTCGACGCCTGTCTCATTCAAACCGCGGTGAGCTACTAATCGTTACCCCTCTGCCCCCGTGCTTGCTCCCACCCTCTAGTCGTAGCCCCGAGGTCACCTGAGGCCGCCGTCTGCCATTGCCGGCGAGCCCGCGCTCCCGAGCCTCTCTTGCTCGCTCTAGTGGTACCGACACGCTCCTAGCACCTCTAGGAGGCTGACTAGCCACTCTGTTTGCTCGCACGAGCACTGCAACCCCGGACCCGCTCGAGCCAAACTCCGGCCACCACGCAAGTCTCCAATGCCATCGTTTTAGGCCGCTTGAGCCGCTGCTGCGTGCACCACAAGACGCGGACGAGCTCCAGCATCACTTAGAGCCTCTCCGCCGCTGTTTTGGTCGCCAGAGGAGCATTTCCGAGCCACCCCGCCGTCTCTGTCATCGCCGGCGATAAGCCATGGACCAGGTCCGGTGGGTTTGACCCCGTTTGACCGGGGTTTGACTTCCCCCTGACCCATTGATGTGTGGGCCAGGCCCCTGCTTAATTAAGTGATAGATTAATTAGCATTAATTAACTTAGTTAGATAGGTTACCCTCTGACATGTGGGCCCAGGCCTTAACTAAACTAGATTAGGTTTAGTTTAATTTTAATTAACCCTAGTAGTTAACTGTGTCACTGACGTGTGGACCCCACATGTCAGGTTTGACCTAGACCGAGCCGTTGACCTGCTGACGTCATTGTGAGGTCGTGCTGACGCAATAACTCTTTTCTGGAATTTAAATAAGTCTTAGATGATTTATTTATTTCAGAAAATATCCAAAACTTTGAAAAACCATAGAAATTAATCTATAACTCCAAATGAAATAAGTTATATATGAAAAATTATCAGAAAAATTCAAGGAATCCATCTGTACCATTTTCATGCATGTTTGAACAATGTGTGTCCCCTGTTTTGGACAAAACAAATAAAGGGCATTTAAATAATCATATATGGAGTTGGAATTTGAATCATGTTTTCAAACCAACTTCATTTAAATCATAGCTAGATGCATTAGCTCAAATCACAGCATATTGCCATGTCATGATCATGCATCATATTGTGGCATTGCATTGATTGTGTTCTTTCTCGGTTGCCGATGTTTGTCTCCTCTCGATAGACGTGGTTCAGACGATGTGATCGATGACACCGATGAAGAACTATACTATCTTCAGAAGTGCCAGGCAAGCAAAACCCCCTTGTTCATTCCGATACAATCCCACTCTCTCGCTCCTGCTCTCTTTTACTGCATTAGGACAACAACAATTCAACTATTACATGCTGCGGTAGTTGAACCCCTTTCCTCTGCATGACCTGTCATTGCCATAGTGAATAGATGAAACCCACTAGCATGAGTAGGAATTGTTTAAGCCATGATGTGCCTACTCATTCATGCTTGTTTGTCATGCCTGCTACTGCTTAGAGTTGATTCGGGTCTGATTCATCGGGGATGAATTGGAATGTGGTGAACATGTCCTGCTATTGGGAGCTAAGTGTGTGAACACGATTCGGTAAAGGTAGCGGTGAGAGGCCATGTAGGAGTACATGGTGGGTTGTCTCATTGCAGCCGTCCTTAGGAACTGATTTCTGTGTTTGTGATCCATCAACAGTTACTACCACGCATTGGAATGCTTAAGTGCCCCTCTCGACTTATTAATCTACCTGATCTCTGTCCAGGAGTTGCAACTAGTTTCTGGTGTTTGTAGGTAGTGTAAGTAGTCTACCAAGTGGCACCTGGTACAGCTGGGCTTGGGACAGACTAGGCACAGTGGCCCGGTGTACCAAGTGGCACCCGGATGGTGGGCTTGGGAACCTGCTGACATCATTTGGGGCCGTGAGCGACACCCCGGCCGGATCTCCTTGCGGATGGAACCCGAATAGGCGATAAACCTGGACTAGAGACTTGTGTGGTTAGTCACGTCGTGGACGACTCCCTTACCAGGCTTCCTCTTGAAGGTTGCCGAGATACACGACGTATACATGGTGGTAAGTGGCGAGAGCGTGTGTGAAGAAGTACAACCCTGTGGGGTTATCATTGTCTATTCGAATAGCCGGATTCCTTGGATATGGAAACTTGGACCCCTTGCATAGTTCATAGACAAGTGAAAGTGGATACTCTAAAATGCGCAAGATAAGCGTGAGTGCTATGGATGGCGTTCTCGTAGGGAGATGGAAGCGGATCCATAGTGGTGTATTTATATGGTGAATATGCGGACTCGTGTGCGCCACCT
This sequence comes from Triticum dicoccoides, assembly GCF_002162155.2. Classification (NCBI taxonomy): domain Eukaryota; kingdom Viridiplantae; phylum Streptophyta; class Magnoliopsida; order Poales; family Poaceae; genus Triticum; species Triticum dicoccoides. The sequence continues at coordinate 50,970,919 of NC_041386.1, forward strand.
CAAAGAGTTACTTGAAGTCGTAGTTCAGGATAGCCACTGAGTCAAAGCTGGCTTGCTGCTGTTAAACTCCACCACCCCCCTTTGTTGATACTGATGCGTATGTAGCTAGTTCTGATGTAAGTCTTGCTGGGTACATTTGTACTCACGTTTGCTTAATTTATGATTTTGCAGAGAGACTTCAGTCTCGCTAGTAGTTCCACGTGGACTTCGACTTTTAGCTTGTTACCTCAGCTACGATCTTGTACCCTTCGGAGGGTCTTATAGATAGTCAGGCTTCTGAGCCTTCTTCATTTGTAGTTGTCTGTACTCAGACAAATTAAGCTTCCGCATGTGCTTGTTGCTTATATGCTCTGTATGTTGGGTCATGAGACGTTGGAATACTTGGCTCCTCGGAGCCTAATGAATAAATACTTTGAGTCGTAGAGTTTTGTTGTGATGCCATGTTGTATTTACACATATCGAGCATATTGTGTGTATGATTGAAATGCTTGGTATGTGTGGGATCCGACAACCTAGGTGTTTATCCTTGGTAGCCTCTCTTATGGGGAAATGTAGTCTTGTGCTTCCATGAGCCATAGTAGTCCGCTACAGCCCGGTTCATCGGAGTCCTGCTAGCCCAGCACTACTGCTCCGGAACACTTGACTGGCCGGCATGTGATTCACTTCGTTCCTGTGTTTGTCCCTTTGGGGAAATGTCACGCGGTGACATCCAGAGTCCTGCCTAGCCTGCTACAGCCCGGTTCACCGGAGTCCTGTTAGCCCAGTGCTACAGTCCGGATTCGCATGCTGCTAACCTACATGCTCGATGTTGATTCATGTATTCCTGTCCCCGTAAGTTAGTGCCACTTTGGGTTCATGACTAGTCATGTAGGCCCGGGTTCTCTGTCATATGGATACTAGCGACACTATCATATACGTGAGCCAAAAGGCGCAAACGGTCCCGGGCCATGGTAAGGCGACACCCGTGGGAATACCGTGTGTGAGGCCGCAAAGTGATATGAGGTGTTACCGGCTAGATCGATGTGACTTGGAATCGGGGTCCTGACGAGAAGACATAGCATGACAAGACTATATGATTTTGTAGGGATAACTTTCTTTAGCGTTCATATTTTGAAAGACACGATTGTTTTGTTGGGATGCCTGAGTATTGATGCCTTCATGTCAAATTATAGACTGTTGCTTTGAATCACTCTTGTCTTAATATTCATGACATGATTAGATATATGATCAAGATTATGCTAGGTAGCATTCCACATCAAAAAAAAATCTTTTTTATCATTTACCTACTCAAGGACGGGCAGGAATTAAGCTTGGGGATGCTGATAGGTCTCCATCGTATCTATAATTTTTGATTGTTTCATTCCAATATTATACAACTTTCACATACTTTTGGCAAAAATTTATATGATTTATTAGACTAACTTGTTGATCCAGTGCCCAGTGCGAGTTCCAGCTTTTTCATGTTTTTTGCTTCACGGAATATCCATATCAAACGAAGTCCAAATGCAACAAAAATTTGCAGAGAATTATTTTGGAATATTTATGATTTTGGGGAGGTGGAATCAATGCAAACGGGGGCCCACAGCCACCACAAGCTACTTGGGTGTGCCAGGCAGCCCAGGCGCATGGTGGTGGGTTGTGCCCTCCTCAAACGTCGGTTCAAGCTCTACTTCAGGACCAAGGAAGCTTATATCCGGAAAAATCGTGTTAAAATCTTAGCGCAATCAGAGTTACAGATCTCCGGGAATATAAGAAAGAATTTTTGGCTAGAAAACAGGAACGCGAAACAGAAGAGAATAGAGGAATAGATCCAATCTCGGAGCGGCTCCTTCCCCTCTGCCACCATGGAGGACATGGACCAGAGGAGGAACTCTCCTCCCATCTGGGGAGAGGCCCAGGAAGAAGAAGAAGTAGGGGAGCTCTCTCCCTCTCTCCCGGTGGCGCCAGAGTGTCACCGGGGCAAGGATCATGACGGCGATGTACATCAGCAATCTTGCTACCATCAACACCAACTCTCTCCCCCTCTTAGCAGTGGTGTAACACCCCTTCTCCCCACTATAATCTCTACTTAAACACGGTGCTCAACTCTGTATATTATTTCCCAATGATCTATGGATATCTTATGATGTTTGAGTAGATGCGTTTTGTCCTATGGGTTAACCGTTGGTATGAGTGTATATTTTATTATGGTGTTGTCCTATGGTGCCCTCCGTGTCGCGCAAACGTGATGTATCCCCGCTGTAGGGTGTTGCACTATGTTCATAATTCACTTATAGTGGGTGGCGTGAGTGACAGAATACACACACCCGAGTAAGTGGACAATTGCGTATGGGAGTAAAGACAACTTGATACTTAATGCTATGGTTGGGTTTTACCTTAATGATGTTTGGTAGTTGCGGCTTGCAGATGCTTGCTAGAGTTCCTATCATAAGTGCATAGGGTCCAAGTAGAGAAAGTATGTTAGCTCATGCATCTCCCTCATATAGAATTGCATGATTTATTACCGGTCTAGTTATCGATTGCCTAGGGACAAATGATTTTCTTGTTGACAAAAGCTATCTACTTTTATTACCTTGCAATTTATTCATAGTTTTATTCTTGCAAAGTACTTGTGTGGCACCATGAACACGCTACTCATGATCGGCATCTACGTCAACGACCTGGTCATCGCCGGGGCAGAGCCTTACGAGGTTCAACTCTTCAAGGGAGAGATGCAACGTCTCTTTAGCATGAGCAACCTCAGGCTACTCCGATACTACCTCGGGTTGGAGGTAAACCAAGAGTGTGGTTGCGCGACAATCACACAGGCAGCGTATGCTGCCAAGGTGCTAAAGCGAGCTGGCATGTCTGAATGCCATGGCGTGCAAGCCCCGATGGAGGCACGGCTGAAGCTCTGCTAGGAGAGCCTCGAGAAGTCGGTGGACATAACGATCTACCGCAACATTATAGCGAGCCTCATGTATCTTGTGCATACCCGACCGGGTATCTTGTTCGCAGTCGGGTTCTTGAGCAGGTACATGGAAGCCCCGGTAAGCAATCATCTTGGTGCCGTCAAACACCTGCTTTGGTACATTTCAGGCACGTTCATGCATGGATGTGTTGTTACACCCATGATGCGGCTATATCTCCCACGTGTCGAGGCACGACTTAGAGGCATAACCGCATGGTGATTTTGTTGAAAGAGGGGTAATCTTCACACAGTCCCATGTACTGAATAAGAAAGGGATAAAGAGTTGGCTTACAATCGCCACTTCACACAAATAACAAGTTAAACATACATCATCCATAGTACAATCAAAGGTCCGACTACGGAACCAAAATAAAGGAAGACAACCCCAAATGCTAGATCCCCGATAGTCCCAACTGGGCTCCACTACTGATCATCAGGAAACGAAACATAGTAATGACCCAGATCCTCGTCGAACTCCCACTTGAGTTTGTTAGCATCACCTGCATAGGTATCATCAGCACCTGCAACTGTTTGGAAGTATTCGTGAGTCAAGAGGACTCAAAAATCTCACACCTGCGAGACAAAGACTATTTAAGCTTATGGGTAGGATAAGGTAATGAGGTGGAGCTGCAGCAAGCACTAAGCAATTATGGTGGCTAACATACGCAAATAAGAGTAAGATGAGAAGCTATGCAACGGTCGAAAAGCTATAAGTGATCAAGAAGTGATCCTGGAACTACTTACGTTCAAGCATAACGGAAGACTGTGTTCACTCTCTGGACTCCGCCGAAAAGAGACCATCACAGCTACACATGCGGTTGATTCATTTTAATTAAGTCAAGTGTCATGTTCTCTACAGCCGGATATTAACAAATTCCCATCTGCCACATAACCGCGGACACGACTCTTGAAAGTTTATACCCTGCAGGGGTGTCCCAACTTAGCCCATCACAAGCTCTCACGGTCAACGAAGGATATTCCTTCTCCCGGAAAGAATCGATCAGTCTCGGAATCCCAGTTACAAGACATTTCGACAATGGTAAAACAAGACCAGCAAAGCCACCCGATGTGCCAAAAAATCCCGATAGGAGTCACACGTATCTCGTTCTTAGGGCACACCGAATGGGCAAGACATCGGGTTGGCATAGACCCTAGTTGCCCAGGGGGCACCGGACATCGTCCAGTTTGGACAAACACTCAGAGGAGCACTGGCCCGGGGGTTTAAAATAAAGATGACCCTTGAGTCTGCAGAACCCAAGGGAAAAAGGCTTAGGTGGCAAATGTTAAAACCAAGGTTGGGCCTTGCCGGAGGAGTTTTATTCAAGGCGAACTGTTAAGGGGGTCCCATAACCCCAACCGCGTAAGGAACGAAATCAAGGAACATAACACCGGTATGACGGAAACTAGGGCGACAAGAGTGGAAAAAAATACCAGGCATAAGGCCAAACCTTCCACACTTACCAAGTATATAGATGCATTAATTTAAAATAAGAGATATTGTCATATCCCAACATATACATGTTCCAACATGGAACAAACTTCAACTTCACCTGCAACTAGGAATGCTACAAGAGGGGCTGAGCAAAAGTGGTAACATAGAAAAACAACGGTTTTCTAGGGAGGTGGGTTAGAGGCTTGACATGGAAATATGGGAGGCATGATATAACAAGCGGCAGGTAACGCGACATAGAGATAGAGCGAACAACTAGCAAAAAAAGATAGAAGTGATATCGAGGGTATCGTCATCTTGCTTGCAATGTTCTCAGAGTTGTCGAAAGCTTGATCCTCATTAGCATACTCAACAGGTTCCTCGTTCATGTACTCTTCTGTTGGTTCTACCCAAAACAGGAACAAAAGCAATGGAACAGCAATCAATCACGGTGCAATGCACAAGCAACATGATCCAATACATGGCATGATATGCAATGCATATGCGTGCTTCAGAAGGGAAAGAAATATCAACGCATCAACTTGGCAAACCAAGTATGCCACTGGAAAGATGAGCTGATTTTGGTCGAAATCGATATAAGGATCACCGGAAACGAATGCACGGTTTGCAAATGGCAAGCGAAATAAGATTGATGCTAATCTGCGATTAACAGCATGATGGCACTTAGAATGCAACAAGAGACTAAGCATATAGAAGTGATGTATAGGAGAAGCTTGACAAAACATAAACACTGAGCTATGGCTAGATCACACAAGAACAGGTTGAAACAAGCATGGCAAAAGTGCAAAAGATATCAGCTTCACAGACTTGGCGAAAATACTAACATGGCAAAAACAACATCAGGACGCAATGTTTACAGCAAGCAAACCACATGCTACAGGAACATATCATGGCAAACAAAGACATGGCATGCTTATACTAGATGCATAAAACAAAACTCCCTTATTGAACATGAGCCAAAAAGGTACAGAAAATACGATGGTGCCCATGTAAACAAAGCAAGTTATATTAACAGATTCAGACTTAGTGAAAATCAGGACATGGCAGAAACAGATTCGTGGTAGCAAGTTTGCAAGCTCATGCCACTCACCACAATGCATTGCATGGCATAGCAAGGTAACCAGCAGTAAATAGATATGTTCAAGATGCTAAACATGGCAATATCAAGTTAATAGGATGCACGGATCACTAGAGACACACATGGCAATATTGATTAACATGCTAACAATCTGCCAGGAACATTATTTAGCAAAAGTAGAGCAAGAAAATGACACACTAGAGCACTCCATAATTGCAACCAGAGGCATGAGTTGATACAACATAATCATATGTTCAAAACATCCTGACTGAAGCATCTCAAAATAAGCATGGATCTCATGGTAGAAACAAGTTTACATGGCATCAAAATAACAGCAGGAAAAGCACAGCAAAATCCAGAGTCCATGAAAACAGTAACATCATGGAGCCTATTTGCATGCTTGTGCTAGTCACCACATAGATGAAAAAAATACAAGACTTGCACCTCTGTAAATATGTCATGTTGTAGTTCAAGACACATGTAGACCTCATGCTCATAGGATGCACACACCAAATGCAACAAAAATGACAAATCACCATGTTTTGTTAAGAACCAGCAGTTAACATTTTATAGCATTCTCGCACCAATGAAAATGGCATTATAATGGACATTAACATGCATGCAAATGCCACTAACATGAAGAGATCAATGAGACGAACACTTTTACATATCGTATGCATGATTTGGAGCCACGGTCATCGAGATACGACATGATGAAGATGGCATACAAATAATAGGGATTTTCGGGACTTAGACGATTTTTACCCTCCGAAATTCCAGATCTAGGGTTGGGGCACGCAGATCGAAGATGGCTGGTGCGAGCTTGCTGGAGTTGCAGCGACGGCGGCCGGAGTTGGGTCGGAGGAGGGCGGCACGGAGGCGGCGGCAGTCGCCGGCGGGTGGAGGACGGCGGAGGAGGCACGCAGCCTTGGGAGGCGCTGCCCCGCGGCGATGCCGGCGGTGGTCAGCAAGGCCGGCGCCGGCGGGAGGCGGCGGAGGTGTGCGACACCGGCGAGGGCACGGCGGCGCTGGGTGGAGGACGGGCGTGGGTGCGGGCAGGAGGAGGCAGAGGCTGGAGGCGGCGGTTGTGGGCCCAGTTCGGCCTGGGGCGTGCTGGATATGGGCTTCCGGCGGCGGCGGCGATGCGGGCGCGGGGGAGGACACGTGGCGGCGCAGAATTGGTCGGGCGGCAGTGGCGGACGTGTCCGGCGGCGCGAGGAGAGGGAGAGCTAGGGTTTAGACCGGGAATTTGGAAGGGGATCACATATTTATAGGTAGAATTAGCTAGGAGTGTCCAAATGAGGTGCGGTTTTCACCCACATGATCGTGATCCAACGACGGAGAACATGGAGGTGGTTTAGATGGGTTATTGCGCTGTTTTGGAGGGATGTTGGGCTGCAACACCAAGGAGGCTTTTGCGGTTACCCGGTTAACCGTTGGGGCATCAAACGACGTCCAAATGGAACGAAATTTGACAGGCACTCTACCGGTGGTGTACCAAGGCCAGTTGAAAAATCTCGGCCCATTTCGAGAACTTTTTTCTCCCAGTCACGAAAAGAGGCATGAGGGGTGCGTCGGGTGCATTTGGGAGTGTCGGATTGCAAAACGGACAACGAGGAAAATGCTCAGATGCATGAGACGAACATGAATGCAAATGTGATGGACATGATGGCATGATATGAAATGCATGACATGAACAAAATACAAGACGAAAGACAAAACCCAACCACGAAGGGAATATCATAACACATAGCTGAAAATAGCAAGAGTCAGAGTTACAAATATGGAAAGTTACATCCGGGGTGTTACAACACTCCACCACTACAAGAGGATCTTGTCCCGAGATCTAGGGCTGAAAGAACTCCAGATATTCGGAACAGAGGTGATCCTCACGCTCTCAGGTGGCTTCTCGGTCGGAATGGTGTGACCACTTCACTTTCAGGAATTTGATTGACCTGTTGCGAGTCTTGCACTCGTTTTCTTCAAGAATAGCAATGGGATGCTCATGATAAGACAGATCTTCTTGGAGATCAATCTCTTCGAAGTTGATAGTGTGCTCAGGAGTCTTGAAGCACTTGCGAAGCTGTAACACGTGAAACACATCATGCACATTTGCGAAGTTCAACGGAAGCTCAAGTTGATAGGTGAGATCGCCTCTTTTGCCAATGATCTTGAAAGGACACACGTATCTCGGGGCAAGCTTCCCTTTGACATTGAAGCTTCGAGTACCTTTCATTAGAGAGATGCAGAGGTAGACATGGCCTCCGATCTCAAAAGACAAGTCACGGTGCTTGCTATCATAGTAACTCTTCTGGCACGATTGCACGGCTTTGAGATTTTCACGAATGACTTTACACATTTCTTTAGCTTCTGTGATCAAGTCGTTGCCAAGAAGTTGGCGTTCACCAGTCTCTGACCAATTGAGAGGAGTACGACACTTTCTGCCATAGAGAATTTCGAATGGGGCCTTGCCGGAACTCGTTTGGAAGCTGTTGTTGTAGGAGAACTCCGCATAAGGAAGACAATCCTCCCACTTCATATCGAAAGATATCACACAAGCCCCGAGCATATCTTCGAGAATTTGATTTACATGCTCGACTTGGCCGCTTGTTTGAGGATGGAAAGCTGTGCTGAAGCGAATGTTGGTGCCCATGGCCTTCTGGAAGGAGTCCCAGAACTTGGAGGTGAAAATGCTTCCGCGGTCTGAAGTGATCAATTGTGGAATACTGTGCAAGGAGACAATTCAGGAGGAGTATAGCTCTGCCAGCTGAGATGTTGCGATAGATTCTTTCATTGGAAGGAAAAGAGCCACTTTTGTAAGCTTGTCAATGACAACGAAAATAGCATCATTCCCACGCTTGGACTTAGGAAATCCAGTAAGAAGTCCATCTCGATATGGTCAAACTTCAATTCTGGAATAGCGAGAGGTTGGAGGAGACCAGCTGGTCATTGTTGTTATGCTTTCACCCTTTGGCAGATATCACATTAATTCACGAATTGAGCAATCTCCCGCTTCATTTGAGTCCACCAAAATGACTGCTTGAGGTCATGGTACATCTTCGTACTTCCAAGATGAATGGACAGAAGAGAATTGTGCGCTTCGCTCATTATGACCTTCCTTAGATCACCTTTAGGAACCACGATCCGGTCCTCTAAGAATAGAGTGTCTTTGTCATCAATGCCATAGCACTTGTATTTGGATAGGCCCTTGGCAATACCACGGTTCACCTTCTTCACCATGGTATCCAGGAGTTGTGCCTCACGAATTTGATCTTCCAAAGTAGGAAAGACCTGAAGGTTGGCAAGAAAGCCTTGAGGAACAACTTGGAGATTGAGCTTGCAGAAAGCTTCACAAAGGTCCGGTTGGAAGGGCGTGAAAATTAAGATGTTGCAATAAGCCTTCCTGCTCAAAGCATCTGCAATGACATTGGCCTTGCCTGGAGTATATTCAATACTCGGATTCTACTCTTGAATCATTTTGACCCATCGATTCTGCTTGAGGTTGAGGTTGGGTTGAGTGAAGATGTACTTCAGGCTCTTGTGATCTGTGAAAATGTCCACTTGCCTTCCCAACAAGAGATGTCTCCACGTTATTAATGCATGGACAACTGCTGCCAACTCAAGATCGTGAGTGGGGTAGTTCCTTTCGTTGTGCTTCAACTGACGAGAGGTATAAACCACAACTTTCTTCTCTTGCATTAATACAACGCCTAGACCTTGCAAGGAAGCATCACTTAAAACTTTGAATGGCTTGGATTCATCAGGAGGAGTCAAGACAGGAGCTGAGACTAGGTTCTCTTTGAGGGTGTTGAAAGCAACGTCACACTCAGGTGTCCATACATACTTGACATGCTTTTGGAGGAGGTTGGAAAGAGGCTTTGCAATCTTAGAGAAATTCTCAACGAATATTCGACAATAGCTTGCAAGTCCAAGAAAACTGCGGTGCTGCTTGACATTATGAGGAGGTTCCCAGTTCACAATTGCAGACACCTTCTCGGGATTAATAGTGATGCCCTTACCGGAGATGCTATGACCAAGGTAAAGAACTTCATCAAGCCAAAACTCACACTTGGAAAACTTAGCATAGAATTTATGCTCTCTGAGCTTGTCGAGCACCAATCTCAAATGCTTGGCATGATCCTCCTTATTCTTGGAGAATACCAAGATATCTTCGACATACACCAGAACGGAATCATTTGTGTAAGGGTTCAAGATGAAGTTCAGCATGCGAGAGAACGTTCGAGGAGCATTGAGAAGGCCGAAAGACATGATAGTATATTCATAAGAACCATAGCTTGTTCTAAATGTTGTCTTGGGGATATCTTCTTCACGAATGTGAATCTTATGATAACCCATACGGAGGTCAAGCTTGGAGAATACTTTGGCTCCTTTAAGTTGCTCAAATAGCTCATTGAAGTTAGGAAGTGGATACTTGTTCTTAATTGTCTTCTTGTTCAATGGATGGTAGTCGATGCAGAGTCGGTCTGTCCCATCCTTCTTATGGACAAAAAGAACACCACAACCCCATGGAGATGAACTCGGTCTGATCAGACCCAGACGCTCTTGTTCATCGACCTGCTTCTTCAATTCCTTCAACTCCTCTTGTCCAAGCTTGTAAGGACGCTTGAAAACGGGTTCCGTGCCAGGCTCAAGATCGATAACGAATTCAACTGGCCGGTGAGGAGGCATTCCCGGAAGCTCTTCCGGAAAGACGTCTTGGTATTCACAAACGACTGGAATCTGAGAGATGGCGTTCAACTCACCCTTCTCATTGAGAGAAAATAGTCGAATGGTTTCGTCACGAGCGGCATAGATGATCACATCCTCAGAAGAGTGTGTCAATTGTATTTCCCTGGCAGCACAATCAAATTGAGCCTTGTGCTTACAAAGCCAGTCCATCCCGAGAATTAGATCAATATCCGAGTCACCAAGAACCATTGGAGAAGACAGAAATTTATAGTTTCCCATCTTGATGGAAACATCCGGAGCCATCATTTTGGTGTTCATGAACAAACCCGGAGAGGAAACCGCTATCGGCTTAGGCAGATCGACAATATGCAAATCATGCATGGATGCAAAAGGCTTTGATATGAATGAAATAGATGCACCAGTATCAAATAAGACTTCTGCAGGAATATCATTAACTGGAAAATTACCCATGATCACTTCTGAAGAATCCTTTGCCTGAGCTGCGTTCATCATGTTCACCCTTGCAGACTTGGAAATATGCTTAACCACTGCATTGCTAGAAGATCTCACAGGAGGAGGAGGAGGCAGAAGGCGCCTTTAGTTGAAGCACTTGTTTGCATGCTGCCCTTTCTGCTGACACTTGTTGCAAGTCACCTCTGATAGCGGCCGATGATAAGGAGCATGTGACCTTGGAGCTTGAGACTGAGATCTGTTCTGATAGCCTGGGTTGGGTGGGTGGCAAGATCCATGGCCACCTTTATCTTCTGCTGGTAGGGCTCACGAAATGGGGGAGGAGGGAGCCAGAACTTCTGTTGCTTAGCTGCCACTTGCGAGGAAGAAGAATACTGGACTGTATCCCTGATTCTCTTCTTAGAAGCCTCACACTTGAGCTGAGCAGCTTCTTGCTTGAGTGCCATGTTATAGAATTGATCCAATTCAGTCGGCTCAAGAAGCACGGGAGCTAACTATAGATCTTCTCTGAGGCCACCTCTGAATTGACAGATCATACTCTTTTCGTCAGGAACATCTTGTTTAGCAAAGCGAGCAAGTTTCTGAAACTGGATATTGTATTGATACACGGACATGTTGCCTTGCTTGAGATTGCGGAACTCCTCACGCTTACTGAAGGAGTCCTGGATTAGGGGGTCTCCGGACAGCCGGACTATCTCCATTGGCCGGACTGTTAGACTATGAAGATACAAGATTGAAGACTTCGTCTCGTGTCCGGACGGGACTCTACTTGGCGTGGAAGGCAATCTAGGCAATATGTATAAGGATATCTCCTCCTTTGTAACCGACCTTGTGTAACCCTAACCCTCTCCGGTGTCTATATAAACCGAAGGGTTTTAGTCCGTAGGACAACAATCACAACATACAATCATACCATAGGCTAGCTTCTAGGGTTTAGCCTCTCTGATCTCGTGGTAGATCTACTCTTGTACTACCCATATCATCAATATTAATCAAGCAGGACGTAGGGTTTTACCTCCATCAAGAGGGACTGAACCTGGGTAAAACATCGTGTCCCCTGCCTCCTATTACCATCCGGCCTAGACGCACAGTTCGGGACCCCCTACCCGAGATCCGCCGGTTTTGACACCGACATTGGTGCTTTCATTGAGAGTTCCTCTATGTCGTCGCCGTTAGGCTTGATGGCTCCTACAATCATCGACAGCGATGCGGTCCAGGGTGAGACTTTTCTCCCTGGACAGATCTTCGTATTCGGCGGCTTTGCACTGCGGGCTAATTCGATTGGCCATCTGGAGCAGATTGAAAGCTATGCCCCTGGCCATCAGGTCAGATTTGGAAGTTTGAACTACACGGTCGACGTCCGCGGAGACTTGATCTTCGACGGATTCGAGCCACAGCCGGGCGCGCCGCACTGTCTCGATGGGTATGACCTAGCTCTGCCGCCGAACAGTACCCCAGAGCCCGCGCCCGCATCAGCTCCGACCCTTAGTTCGGAGCCAACTGCGCCAATCGAGGATGGGTGGTTAGACACCGCCTCAAGGGCTGCAGTCTCAATGGCGATCAAGCCGAACACCAGGATAATCCTCTGCGCAGCCCGTGACTCCAAGGTACCGGACTCTTTTTCTGACTCCGAACCGCCCGCGCCCCTGCCAATCCAATTCGATTGGGCGCCGATCATGGAATTCACCGCCGCGGATATCTTTCAGCACTCGCCCTTCGGCGACATTCTGAATTCACTAAGGTCTCTCTCTTTGTCAGGAGAGCCCTGGCCGGATTATGGCCAACAGGATTGGGACGCGGACGGCGAAGAAATTTGACGCCCACCCACCACCCACTTAATAGCCACTATCAATGACTCAACAAACAAGCTCGACTTTGACTCCGAAGACATCGACGGTATGGACGACGATGCGGGAGGCGAAGAGGAACCACCGCCCATAGGGCGCTGGACGTCCACCTCATCATATGACGTATACATGGTGGACACATCAAAAGAAGACGGCGAGGAGGAACGGAGGGACGCACCGAAGGCTTGTTCCCTCGAGAAGCAGTCAAAGCGGCGGCGCAAGGGCCGCCCCAAATACCGCCTCGGCAGAAATAATGAGCATACAGACCCAGCGTTGGAGCAGGGCGAACCACTGCCGGACTACGGCAATACGGAGAATCAAACCGAACAAACTAATTTTGTCAAAGATAATAGTCCGGACGACATAACGCCGGACAGGCACCCGGAGCAGCATAATGCCCGTCAAAGGCTCGTTGCCACCGCGAGGAGTCTGAAAAAGCAGAAGCAAAGGCTCAAGGCTGCGTAGGACACACTCCAGATCAGATGGAGTAAAGTACTCAAAATAGCAGCGAAGTATGGCGACAATCGCCCCACCAAGAGCTACCAAAAGCGGAAGTTGCTACCCGAATTCGATGAGGAGGCCTCAGACCCCCCACAACCAAAAATCAAAACAGCCACCTGGCCGGATAGACGACCTCACGGCCAACATCGAGCTGCAAACAACGCCACTCACAAGCCAATACGTGATACACGTGAGGGCTCGCACCAAAAGGACGGCGCAACCAGATCCATCTATGGACCACGCAAGCGCGCCCCAGCATACGATGTAACACAACAAACATCCGAGCAACGCGATACACCCAGATACAGGGGTTCCGCACACCCCCTATGTTTCACCGACGATGTGCTGAACCATGAATTTCCAGAGGGATTCAAACCCGTAAACATAGAGGCATACGACGGAACAACAGACCCTGGGGTCTGGATTAAGGACTATATCCTCCATATCCATATGGCTCGAGGAGATGATCTCCACACCATCAAGTACTTACCCCTCAAGCTCAAAGGGCCAGGTCGCCACTGGCTTAAAAGCCTCCCCTAAAACTCCATTGGAAGCTGGGAAGAGCTCGAAGACGCTTTTCGGGAAAATTTTCAAGGGACTTATGTCCGACCTCCGAACGCAGACGATTTGAGTCATATAACTCAACAGCCCGGAGAGTCAGCCCGAAAACTTTGGAACATGTTTCTTACTAAAAAGAACCAAATTGTCGATTGTCCGGACGCCGAAGCCTTGGCAGCTTTTAAGCGTAGCATCCGTGACGAATGGCTTGCCAGACACCTCGGCCAAGAAAAGCCAAGAATAATGGCAGCTTTAACAAGCCTCATGACCCGCTTTTGCGCGGGCGAGGACAGCTGGCTAGCCAGATGCAGCACCAGCGACCCCAGTAAATCTAAAGTTAGAGATGGAAATGGGAAATCACGGCGCAACAGCAATAACAAACGCCGAAATAAAGAAGACAGCACGAAGAGCACAGTAGTAAACGCCGGATTCAAAAGCTCTCGGCCAGGTCTGCAAAAGCCGCCCTCTAAAGGCGCCAGAGACGAACTGTCCAGCCTAAACAAAATTCTGGACCAAATATGTCAGATCCATAACACCCCCGGTAAACCCGCTAATCATACCCACAGAGAATGTTGGGTCTTCAAGCAGTCTGGCAAGCTCAACGCCGTACACAAGGGGGAGGATACACCAATCGAAGACGAGGATGAGCCTCTCAAGCAAGACACTGGGAACAAAAGAAATTTCCACCATAAGTCAAAACAGTAAACGTGTTACACGTGATCAAAGGAAGAAACAAAACGGCACTCCCAGAAAAATATGCCCAAGGGCCTATCACCGCAGAGTCCTGCCACTGGTCGTCTCAACTGATCACTTTCGACCATTGTGATTACTCAGCAAGTATCCGGCGTGCAGGATGGGCTGCCCTGGTATTAGACCCAATAATTGACAGATACCACTTCACACGAGTCCTAATGGACGGTGGGAGCAGTCTAAACCTGATATACCAGGATACAATCCGCGAAATGGGGATAGAGCCAACAAAAATTTACCAAAGCAATACTACCCTTAAAGGAGTAACGCCAGGCCCAGGGGCTCATTGCATGGGCTCCCTGCTACTAAAGGTTATATTCGGCTTCCCCGATAACTTCCGTAGAGAACATTTAACCTTCCACATCGCTCCGTTCCACAGTGGCTATCAAGCACTACTCAGACGCGAAGCTTTCGTTCGTTTAATGCAATACCGCACTACGCTTCCCTCACACTCAAGATGCCCGGCCCACGTGGCATCATTACAGTGAACGGAAGTATTAAGCGGTCTTTGCGCGCCGAAGAGAGTGTGGCTGCCTTGGCAGCCACACACTAAAAACGACCTGACCAACTAAAGCATTTGTCAGGTCGTCAAGACCTCGGACACGGTCAGACGAGTCTGGCGCAGCCATATGTAATTCATACCGGATCAATGGCCGCACCCCTATTACAAATACAAGGGGCTCAATGCGCGCAGACATGTGGCAATTTTTACTCATCTTGAATTATACATAGTTTCTTTAAAAACTATCCTTTTGCACGACAACTTTTTCACCTAAGTTCCTCTCTTTTACCGATGATCATCGTGCTACACCCGTCCAGGATACGGCACAATGGAGACACAGGCGCAGACGTGCAGCAGGGACCCGCTCCAAGGATTCTTTTTAGATTAAGACCCTGCGTAAACCTTTTTTTACTGTCTCTTATTGATACATATCCACCGAATTCTCATCACAGTTGAGAAGGATGCTAACGTCCTGGCATGTGGCCACGCCAGAATAATGCACGTACCTGGACACAAGGGGCTTCTTACAAAGGGCACTATTTAGGCCCGGTTTATACCATAAAGACCGAATACCTTAGGGAGTGTTCGGCGGCGCGAGTTTGGCCTTATATGCATCAACTCCGAATCATTGTCTTTGGTCAAATGTTGGGTTTTCCCGGCTCCTGTGTTTTGGTGCCTTACGTTCCGCTTTATCGGCTAAGGTAGCACCAGGAGAACTACTGCGATTGTGCCCTGGTTCATCCGGACGAGCACCTCAGTAGAGAAAGCCGAAAACTGACTGTCATGATATAGCGTGAGACTGGTCAACCACTCGATGACCTATCAGAATGTTAGAATTCCTCTGCCTTAACGAAGGGCCATTTTCTGGCTAGGCATGAACGCACCCCGCGATCGGGAGAGTGCGGAGCCACCAGGGGCTATCTAGTAGCCCCACTGTCAAACTCCTACGGCTAAGTGAAAGTGTTGAAGCATTATAGTCCAGTTGCCTCGTTCGCTACGCTATCACCTCCTTAATAGGACCAAGATGTTGGGTTAAGTGTGAACACGTGTTTTTTGCGAGCACCTCCGCATTATATGTGTGGGGGTTGAAGCCGACGGCTGTAATCTTTCAGGTTATACACATGTATACATAAACGGCCGCACAGGAGGCATCATACTACTTTCAGGCAAAAGTATAAACATAGACTTATAAAAACTTCATAAAAGCATTGTGTTTACAATGAGAATACATATCACTCAAACATAATATTTTTCGAGCACTGGGCCTCTATCAAACGAGCATCCTCGAGAACCTCCTCAAAATAATGCTCGACAGCCACTCGACCTATGGCCGAACCCTGCGCCGCAACAGTGGTAGCGTCCATCTCCGCCCAGTATGCTTTAACACGGGAAATGGCCATCCGCGAGCCTTCTATGCACGCCGACCTCTTCATCGTATTAATGCACGACACTGCACCAAGGAACTGCTGCACTAAGCTAAAATAGCTGTTTGGCTTTGGCTTTTCTGGCCATAGCTGATCCACAACAGACCTCATGGCGAGTCTGGACAACCTATTCAGTTCGGCCCATTTGGCTAGCTGGTCAGTCAATGAAAGCAGATGCTCTGGAATGTGGAATTGCGACCAGAACAGCTTGTCCACTTCAGGATCTGTCTGACCTTGGAAGTACTTGGTCGCATCGGCAGCGCTCGATGCCAAATCCATATACGCATCTGCCGAACTCCACAGCCGATCTAGAGGGGCATACCGTGGATCTCCGAACTTCCTCCGTAACATGAAGGGTTTCCCAGCCGCAATATCCCCGGCTTCCCGCAGCTCCTCCTTCTTCGCTCTCATAGCAGAATGGGTGTCTTTGTCCGTCGCCGTGGCCTTCTCAAGGTCCGTTGCCTTCGCTCGGTTTTCTTTTTCAAGGACCCGGCAATGGTCGGCAGTGTCTTTTAATTCTACGGCCATCTTGGCCATCTTCTCTTGGCTCTCGCAATGTGCGGCCTTCTCGGCTCTCAACTCTTTGGTCGCCTTCAAAGCAGCCGCATTACTAATCCTCTCTTGTTCCTTGGCTCGGGCAAGTTCTGCCCGCAAGGTTTCCACGGTGGTAGCTCCATCTACAGTCACAACATATTAAAGATACTGGCATCATGCTGCTCTTACTATGTGGCGTTCACCATATAATAACACTTACCCTGTGCCTCATCAAGCCTCTTGTTAACAAGCTCGATGTCAGCGTCCGCCGCATCCAGTTGCCGTTTTAATTTGCCAAACTCACTAGTCCGGCTAGCCACCGGAGCTTCCACCACCTGCACATAGGGGCAGCCTGGTTATTGCCTTGGAATATGATCCTCTATTTGCCGCCGTTCTTGATGACAACCAGAGTCTCGGGGGCTACTATCTACATAGGGAACACCTAACATGTGCAGTACCATCACATATTATCTCACGTACCTCAAAGCCTGTCAGTAGACTCATAAAAGATTCATGTAATCCGTTTTCGGTGGACGAGATTCTCTCCATCACCGTACTCATCAGCATACGGTGTTCTTCTGATATGGCCGCTCGCCCCACCAACTCCTTCAGAATGTCCGACCGCACACCAGACGGTGCCGGACTGTTTTGTCTTCTCTCTTCAGGAGCCGGACGCTGGGGACTTCGGGGGCCTATGGGATTATCTTCTGGCCTCACCAGATCTGGAGAGGCCCTCCGTGACGACACTTTGGGGTCGCCCGCTTCTTGAGTGGAGGAGTCCGGGGGAGGCGTTTCGCTCTCCATCATCTCTGGAAGAAGATCCCCCGAAGACGAGCTCAGCTGAGAGGGGCTAAGGCCTGAACTGCAAGATATATGTGGTGGTTATTTTCTCAGAAAAAATAGCATACCTTTACTATTAAAGTATTTTGGATCACTTAAGACTCGTTGGAGGGCTGATCCCCCCACGGACTTTGTGCGGCAAAAGCACCCCCAAGGCAGGACCCTCTGTGGGAGACTTCTTCTCCCGTTTGGAGGCTTCGGCTTCTGGATCCTCAGAAGCAGTCCTTTTCCTCCCCCGGTTGTCCTCCTTCGTGGAGACGCTCATTCCCTCGGTCAGAACGGGCAGTGATGGGGGCCCGCGTCCGCCCGTATTATCCCCCTCGGTATCTTCCTTCAAGGGCTCCGGGCAAGGTGCGACCTCGAGCATCTTTTCCAATACCGGATTTTCCAAACCCTCAGGGAGGGGGGCCGAACACCGAATCATCTTCGCCTTTGTTAGCCAGTCCTGGTCAAAAAGCAAACTCTCAGAAATAACTTTGTGACAAATAAAAGGCAGTGTGTTCGGCTAGAAGATTTCTTACTTGTTCGGTGGCGCGGTTACTGCTCAGGCCCACGTCCTCGGTAATATCCGGACACTCTACTTGAGGTCTGAAGAATGACTTGTACATCTCCTCGTGCGTCAGGCAGAGGAAACTTTGAATGGCACGTGGTCCCTCTGGGTTCAACTCCCACAGGCGAAGGGGCCGGCGTTTGCAAGGCTGAACTTGACGAACCAGCATAACTTGTATTACCGCAACCAAATTAAAATCTCCCTCGAAGAGATCTCGGATGCGGCTTTGCAGCATAGGCACGTCCTTGGCTGGACCCCAGCTAAGACCTCTACTGATCCATGACATCAGTTGTGGTGGGGGGCCCGAGCGGAAAGTGAGGGCAGCCGCCCACTTGGCACTTCTGGGAGTTGTGACGTAAAACCACTCCCGTTGCAATAATTCGGACACTTCTGGAAAGGAACCTTTCGGCCATGGAGCTCCTACCATCTTGCCTATTGAGGCACCTCCGCACGCTGCATGTTGCCCCCCGATCATCTCTGGCTTTACTTCAAAGGTCTTGAGCCACAGGCCGAAGTGAGGGGTAACGCGGAGGAAGGCCTCACACACGACAATAAATGTCAAGATGTGGAGGAAGGAGTCCGGAGCTAGATCATGGAAATCTATCCCGTAATAGAACATCAACCCCCTGACGAAGGGATCCAGAGTAATGCCTAGACCTCGGAGGAAGTGGGAGACGAACACGACGTTCCCGTTGGGTTCGGGAGTAGGGACGATCTGCCCTCGAGCAGGCAGCCGATGCGAAACCTCGGCGGTCAGGTATCTGGCCTCCCTCAACTTCTTAATGTCCTCTTCCGTAATGGAGGAGGGCATCCATCGGCCTTGAAGGCTGGATCCGGACATGATTGAAGATCCGGAGCACCTAACCTGGGCTTTGGGTGTTAGAACTCGAGGCGGGGGAAGGGTTCGATTGAGCATGAGAGGGAAAAAGCGAAGACCTTGTCCCTTTATAAAGAGGGTGAATATCAAGCGTCCTCTCCATAGCCATTTAGGACTTGCCTATAATCTAGGAGTCCTAGACACGGTTGGGTTACCCACGACCGCATTAATGAGAATCCCGTAATTGGGGGAACATGATCTCCGCTTTGGTAAGACGTGTCAATAAACCGCCTCGCGTTATGTGTGGAGCTGGTTGAAGAAAAACGGTTCGAATAATCACCGGGCCATGACATAATGTCATGCTGCCAAAACAAGCCAGCAAAATTAGATCTATGAAAATATTATTCTCTCTATGGTGGAATGTGGAACTTATTTTGTAGGGTCGGACACTATCCTCGTATTCAAATTCTTCTGATGTATTCGGAGAAGGAACCCGCCTTGCAATGCCGAAGACAATACTGCGCGCCGGACTCATCGTCATTGAAGCCTGGTTCAGGGGCTACTGAGGGAGTCCTGGATTAGGGGGTCTCCGGACAGCCGGACTATCTCCATTGGCCGGACTGTTAGACTATGAAGATACAAGATTGAAGGCTTCGTCTCGTGTCCGAACGGGACTCTACTTGGCATGGAAGGCAAGCTAGGCAATACGTATATGGATATCTCCTTCTTCGTAACCGACCTTGTGTAACCCTAACCCTCTCCGCTGTCTATATAAACCGAAGGGTTTTAGTTTGTAGGACAACAATCACAACATACAATCATACCATAGGCTAGCTTCTAGGGTTTAGCCTCTCTGATCTCGTGGTAGATCTACTCTTGTACTACCCATATCATCAATATTAATCAAGCAGGACGTAGGGTTTTACCTCCATCAAGAGGGCCCGAACTTGGGTAAAACATCATGTCCCCTGCCTCCTGTTACCATCCGGCCTAGACGCACAGTTCGAGACCCCCTACCCGAGATCCGCCGGTTTTGACACCGACACTCACTCTTAGCAACACTTGTTGGAATATGATCAGCTTTGAAGTCTCGGCGGAAATCATCCCAGGTAATCACACGACCTCCTTTGAAATCTTTGTATTGTTGATACCAATCAGCAGCTTGGTCCATGAGTTGAAACAAAGCAAACTTGACAAAGTCCTCAGGTATGACATTGCTACATTCAAAATGCTTGCAGATGTCCATGAGCCAATCGTCGGCGTCTGTGGCCTCGACACAGTTGCTGAAAGACTTCAGCTGGTTTGCAAGGAACTGGTTGAGGGTAGCAAACTGAGGCTGATTGTTGAAATTCCCTTGGCCTTGATTTCCTTGGTTGCCTTTACCTCCGTTGCGCTCTTGCGAGAGTTGCAAAAGCATCTGAGTGTTGGCGTTGGTGGCTGCCATGACAGTTTGCCATGCCTCCGGAGGTGGAGGTGGTGGCGGAGGGTTCGCCTGACTCCCATCATTGCGGTCCCGATTCAGACGTGTTGGAGGAGCCATCCTGAAGAGGGTGACATCCGTTAGAATCTTGATAGACAGATAGACAAGCTGAATCAAAGGATAGCAATTGCAACATACAATCTTCACAATAAACATTCGAACAAGGATGGACGAATGAATTCCAAAGTAAATCATCACACATCCATTGAGGTGAGAAGCGACTTAGATAAAGGTAGATGAATAAAGCAACAAGGTATGAATATGAACAAATAAGTGGTAAGGATTACCCAATCAAAAACCAAATATCTGCGGGAAGAAATACTAGAGCTGCTTGAATTCCCACCTATAAAACTCCCGAAACTTTCTGGTTATGCAATCAAGTGTTGGGGATACAGGGGAAGCATAATATCTCACCTAAACTAACAATCCCTACATCTAGCTGTATCCATCCTTCAACACATAACCAAGAAACCTTCGTAAATCATGTACCTCAACCTTCGAAAAGCATCCGTTATACGAGTTATGGCAGTACTCCCGAACTCCCGCCCCTGTACTAGGTGGCGTCAAGGTTATCTCACCAACAACTGCATAAAAGAGATTTTCGATGTCGGCGAACTCAGGTATTCCAAAACTACAACGATAAAATTGTGACAACAACACCTCGGAGCTCAACTCCCCGGGCCACTGCCACAACCCCTAAATGTCAGGAGGCACCAAGAACAATGTTCTCGTCACAAGAATATCAGAACGATTCCAAAATACCCGCGTGATCCTAAAAAATTCGTGAAATTTGAGGAGAGGAAAGTTGAAACTTCTATGGCAGGAGGCCTCACCAGAGCGACGAAGAGACTTAGGAGTAAGAAAATGTCACATCCTAGCTAGTCATGCATTAGAGTGTTGCATCATGTCTACCTTTCATCAGAAACTTGAATTGGGGAAGACAGAACCCCCAGCACCCCCTCTAGAATCAACTAAGGTTTACTAAAAATATTTTCAATGAACCTGAAATGCCCTTCTAAAAAGTTCACTCTCTTTGTCTTGGGTTAGAACCTCTGGCAAAATTGGTGCACAATTTTCTAGGTCAACAGAAGGTCATTGAATTAAATCATATGTAATTTGCATTTGGGCATTTGGATGCTAGTAAATATTTTAAATGCTCAAATAATTCTGAAGATAAGTGTGGGTTGTTGGAAATATTCTAAACAGAGCCTCTGATTATTTTCAGGGTTTTTAGAAGTGCCTAGCTATTTTTAATAAAGCCACAAACCTACAGACAAAAATAGAAAACACAAATTAAAAGAGAGGGAGAGAACTTACCTGGCCGCAGCCCATCAGCCGGCCCACCTGGTGGCCCAGCGCTGTGCTGGCCCATGCCAGCCAGCTGCTTCGTCCCCGCCAGGCAGGCAGAGAGCTGACGCCAGCGAGCGCGAGCTCGCCACGGCGCCAGCAGCTTGCCGCTTCGCGCGCCTGGACACTGGATAGGCTCCACGTCGCCGCCCCGACCCCATGGACACCTCACTCGCCCCCTGACTCTCTCCCTCGCTCTCCCGCACCATGGCCGACGCACCTACCGCCGCACCGCCGCCTAGTCGCGCCCTCCGTCATCCCTGCACCGAGCCACCGTGTCCAGAAGCACCACCGCCCTCCACTCCTTCGAGCAAGCCGAGCCCCGAGCGCTCGCTTGCCCCGCAGCCTCTACAACAACCTCGCCCGACTCCGCCATTGCCGGAGATCCGCTTCGTCGTCGCCACCACATCAGCTCATCCCCGACCGCGCCGTCCATTCCTACACGACCGCCGTGAGCTCAGCTACCTCCCCATTCTCTTTGTTTGCTTTCTCGTGCACCGTAGCAACTGCACAAAGCTTCACCGCACGTGCCACCGCCGAGCTCATCGCCGACGTGTCTCCGGCCAACCACCCGCCACACCACCGTGTCCAACACACTCACTACACCCCCAGGAGGCCATAGCACCCCTCTGCGCCCCTTGTCGTGCCTCCTAACGCCGTTTCCGTGCATGCCTGAACTCCGACCGCCGCCTGGCTCGATGCTGGCGTCATCTCCGGCCACCCCCGCACACACCGCTTGCTCCACTCGGCGCGCGAGTTCACCAGCAGCATGTAGATGCCCTCCGCCGGCCATTTGGTCGCCGGAGGAGGAATCCTGATGCCCTCTGCCGCATCTGTCCTCGCCGGTGGCTTAACGCCAATGGGTTCGACCCGTTGACCTTGACTGGGTGGGCCCAGGTTGACTCCCCTGAGTCTATGACAAGTGGGACCCTCTCTTCTAATTAACCCAGATTAGTTTTAACTAATTTTAGTTAGTTTAAATAGTTGCTGACACGCGGGACCCACTGGTCAGGTTGACCTGGACGTCCCCGTTGACCACTGACATCACCCTGACGCACTGCTGACGCAATAACTAATTTCTAGATTTGTTTTTATATAGAGAATTCCAGAAATTGTTGCAATAGGCCAAGACACATTAATTTGGCCATGTCATAGCATGCATCATATTGTTGCATATTGTCATGTGTTGATTATGTTCGGTGTGTTTTTCGTGGTAGGTTCTGCCTCCGAGGATAACCCCGAATATCCGTCTGAAGGGCAGTGCCCTACTACCACTACATCAGGCAAGCAGCCACATTGATCATATCGATACAATCCCATGTTCTCGCATCTGCTCTCATTTACTGCATTAAGACAACAAGATTTCAAACTGTTGTGTGCTACGGTAGTTGAACCTTATCCTTTGTATGACCTGTCATTGCCACAGTAACTAGATGAAACCCACTAGCATGTGTAGGAGTTGATTGAGCCATGTATGTGTTTCCTACCTTACTATGCATGTTATGGTTAGAGTTGTGTCAGGTCTGGTTCATCTGGGTGATGGGCTAGAGTGAAATGATTATGTCGTTAATGTGAGGGATGTGTTGAACATGATTTGGTAAAGGTATCGATGAGATTCCATGTAGGAGTACGTGGTGGGTTGTTTCATTGAGGCCGTCCCTAAGAACTGAGATCTGTATGTGTGATTTTAAGAATCAGCTACTACCATGCATTGGGATCCTTAATTGACCCTCTCAGCTTCTTAATCACCCTAGTACTCTGTCCAGGATTTGCAATTAGTTTCTGGTGTTTGTAGGTTATGTGTTGGCGGCCGTGCGTAGCGCTGACCCTAGGGGTGGGCTATGTTGCGGTAGATACACCATGGCCGGGTATGTCGGGCGCCCGTTTGGCGTCTCGGGACCCTGTTCACATCGTTCGGGGCCGTATGTGGAAACCTCGGCCGGACTCCCTGCGGATGGAACCTGGATAGGCGATAAACCTGGACTGGAGACTTGAGTGTTTAGGTAGGCTATGGCCGACACCCTCGTTGGGCTTCTGCTTGAAGGTTGCCGAGTACATGTCGTGTAAACGGCGGTAAGTGGTGAGAGCGTGTATGAAGAAGTACACCCCTGTAGGGTTAACATCATCTATTCGAATAGCCGCGTCCGCGGTAAAGGACTACTTGGTTGGCTATACAGTTCATAGACAAGTTAATGGTTACTACTAAAAGACTCAAGATAAGTGTGAGTACCGAGGATGGCCCTCTCGTAGGATGACGAGGGAGGATCCCCGGTGGAGTATTGTGTTGGTGATTAGTGGACTCGTGTGCGAAAACTATTTTGCTAGTGGAGTCTCGTAGGATAGCTTAGCCAAGATTCAAAGCTGGCTTGCTGCAATAACTCCACCACCTTCTTGAGATTGAGCATTTATAGTAGGTTCTGATGTAAGACTTGCTGAGTACCTTTGTACTCATGTTTGCTTAATTACTGTTTTCAGACGACAACACCGCCCCCTCCGATGGGTTTTATGTAGATCTCGACGATGATGAGTGACTTGCCACCCAGGTGGTGACCCTGGCCATGGACGGCCTATGTAGATAGACAGGCTTCAAGAAGCCTTCTTTCCTTCTAGTGTCTGTACTCAGACTATTTGCTTCCGCATGTGCTTGTATGCTTGTATGACTTGAGTGTCGGGTCACGTGACCCCTACCTGTATGAACATGTTATGTATGGCTCTCTGAAGCCTTTAAATAAAGTACTTGACTTGTAGAGTTTTGTTGTGATGCCATGTTGTATTTGCACATATCGAGCATATTGTGTGTATGATTGAAATGCTTGGTATGTGTGGGATCCGACAATCTAGTTGTTTATCCTTGGCAGCCTTTCTTATGGGGAAATGTAGTCTAGTGCTCCTCGAGCCATAGTAGTCCGCTACAGCCTGGTTCACCGGAGTCCTGCTAGCCCAGCACTACTCCTCAGGACACTTGACTGGCCGGCATGTGCTTCACTTCGTTCCTATGTCTGTCCCTTCGGGGAAATGTCATGCGGTGACATCTGGAGTCCTGCCTAGCCTGCTACAGCCCGGGTTCCCCGGAGTCCTGTTAGCCCAGTGCTACAGCCCGAATTCACTTACTGATGACCGACATGCTCTATGTGATTCATGTATGCCTGTCTCCATAGGTATGTGCCACTTTGGGTTCTCGACTAGCCATGTCGGCCCGGGTTCTCTGTCATATGGATGCTAGGGACACTATCATATACGTGAGCCAAAAGGCGCAAACGGTCCAGGGCCATGGTAAGGCGACACCCGTGGGGATACCGTGCGTGAGGCCGCAATGTGATATGAGGTGTTACCGGCTAGATCGATGTGACTTGGAATTGGGGTCCTGACAGAAAAGTCCTATTCTCCGACATATATAATCCTAAGAATCAAAACATTTTTTCTAGACTCAACAACGTCAGCGATTCGATCAAGCAGGGGGCTCCTAAGTCGGGGATGGCTCTGATTACCAACTTGCTACACCCATGATGCGGCTATATCTCCCATGTTTCGAGGCATGACTTAGAGGCATGAATGGATAGAGCATAACAATATGTTCAAAACATCCTTACTGAACTATCTCAAAATAAGCATGGATGCATCAAAATAACAGCAGGAAAAGGACAGCAAAATCGTGTTCCTGAAAATAGTAACATCATGGATCCTACTTTGCATGCTTGTGCTAGTCACCACATAGATCAAAAAATAAAAGTCTTGCACCTCTGTAAAGATGTCATGTTGTAGTTCAAAACACATGTAGACCTCATGCTTATAGGATGCACACACCAAATGCAACAAAAATGACAAATCACCATGTTCTGTTAAGAACTAGCAGTTAACATTTTATAGCACTCTCGCAACAATGAAAATGGCATGATAATGGATAGCAACATGCATGCAAATGCTACTAACATGAATATCTCAATGAGACAAACATTTTGACATATCATGTGCATGATTTGGAGCCACGGTCATTGAGATACGACATGATGAATATGGCATAAAAATAATAGGGATTTTCGGGACAAACAATTTTTACCCTCCGAAATTCCAGATCTAGGGTTGGGGCATGCGGATCGAAGCTGCTGGTGCGAGCTCGCCGGAGTTGCGGCGACGGCGGCCAGAGTTGGGTCGGAGGAGGGCGGCACAGAGGTGGCGGTGGTCGCCGGACGGCGGAGGACGGCGAAGGAGGCACGCGACCTCGGGAGGTGTGGCCCCACAGCGGTGGTCAGTGACGCCGGCGCCGGCGGGAGGCGGCAGAGGCATGCGACACCGGCGAGGGCGCTGCAGCGTCAGGTGGAGGACGGGCGCGAGCGCGCGGCGGGAGGATGCGGAGGCCGTAGGGGGCGGTTGCAGGCCCGGCGAGGCCCGGTTCAGCCCGGGGCGGGCCGGATCTGGGCCCCGGACGGCGGAGGCGGCGGAGATGTGGGAGCAGGGGAGGACACGTGGCGGTGCGCTATTGGTTGGGCGGCGGTGGCGAACGCGTCCGGCTTCGCCCGGATGTGTCCGGCGGCGCGAGGAGAGGGAGAGCTAGGGTTTAGACCGGGAATTTGGAAGGGGATCACATATTTATAGGTAGAGTGAGTTAGGAGTGTCCAAATGAGGTGTGGTTTTTGCCCACACGATCGTGATCGAACGACGGAGAACATGGAGGTGGTTTAGATGGGTTATTGGGCTGTTTTGGAGGGATGTTGGGCTGCAGCACCAAAGAGGCTTTCGCGGTTACCCAGTTAACTGTTGGGGCACCAAACGACCTCCAAATGGAATGAAATTTGACAAGCGGTCTACTGGTGGTGTACGAAGGACAGTTGACAAATCTTGGCCCATTTCGAGAAAGTTTCTCCCGCTCACGAAAAGAGACAAGAGGGGTGCGCCGGGTGCATGTGGGAGTGTTGAATTGCGAAACGGACAACGGGGAAAATGCTCGGAAGCATGAGACGAACACGAATGCAAATGTGATGCATATGATGGCATGATATCAAATGCATGACATGAACAAAATACAAAACGAAAGATAAAACCCAACCACGAAGGGAATATGATAACACATAGCTGAAAATGGCAAGAGTCGAAGTTACAAATATGGAAAGTTACATACGGGGTGTTATAGGTGTGTACCATTATGACGACAGCGAGGACCTGGTTAGCTACAGCGACTCCAACCATGCTGGTGACTTGGACTCCAGGAAGAGCATGTCAGGCATATTGTTCTTCCTCAGGAGCAGTCCCGTCAGCTGGCAATCAGTGAGGGAGAAAGTTGTCTCGAATTCTTCGTGTGAGGCGGAGTACATCGCAGCGGCTAGAGCAGCATGTCAGGGAATATGGTTGGCTCGCCTACTCACTACTACAAAAAGGGCTATGGCTAATATGGACATTAATAGCGCACCATGTATGTGGTGTGCCACTGCTATATAGCAGTGGCGCACCAAATACAGGTATACCATTATTGACATATTACTAATGGCGCACCTGGTGTGTGGTGCGTCACTACTAGTCTTGAAAAAAAAATGTTAGCAGTGGCGCACCAGGGGATAGTGCATCATTACTAGTTGACATAGTAATGGCGCAAATGTACAAAGTGCGCCATTACTATGTGTATGACTGGGTGAAACCTTGGTCAAACTTAGTAATGGCGCACTTTGCCTAGGTGCGTCATTACTATGTCAAACTTAGTAATGGCGCACCTACTCAAAGTGCGCCATTACTAACTTTGACCAATGTTTGACCAAGTCTTACACATAGTAATGGCGCACTTTGTGAAGGTGCACCATTACTAACTTTCTTTGCACCTCCCTAGACCGCCTTTTCAGTTTTAGAAAAAATAAAAGAAAATGATGGAAATGTCAAAAAAATAAAAGAAAATAAGTTTCTCATGTGATATGTGGTCTAGTTGTTGGGAAAATTTACAAATATGAATTTCGACTTTATTTGCAAAATCTCTCTGAAATTTAGTAAAATCGGCATAACTTTTGCATACGAACTCGGATTAAAAAGTTTTTATATGAAAAAATCATCTACTCAAAAAGTTACATCCGGAACCCCGTTGAAGATTTTTAGAATCCCCAAAAACCTAACAGAACGAAAGATACGGGGCTTTTAAGATCTAGAGGGGGGAAATGAAAAAAATCAAACTTAGTAATGGCGCACCATTTGCTAGGTGCGCCACTAGTAACAGGAAAAAAATTGGTTTCGGATTTTTTTTGGAAAAAATGTTCAAAATATGATACGTAATATGACCGGGAAGTTTGAAATATTTTTTCAAAATTTCATCACACTCATGAACATGAACAAAGTCATAGACATCAACAAGGTTTAATAGGATTGATATGATAGATATATCAACAAGTGCATGCTAAGTGAGCTGGTGCTGGGGTTGGATAGAACTGCGTAGTTAAGCGTGCTCGGGCTAGAGTAGTGTGGGGATGGGTGACTTTCCGGGAAGTTTGACCATGGAGTGCGATTTGACTTGAGATTAAGCATATTGACCTTAGATTAAAGAAAAAACAAAAAAAATGAAAAAAAATTCTGCAAAAAAATTTGAAAAAAAATTATTAGTAATGGTCAGATAGTAATGGCGCACTATGTGGTGCGTCACTATTATCTGGTTACTAATGGCGTGATGATAGTGGCGCACCTATAGTACGCCATTCATGGCCAAAATAGGTGCGCCACTAACAGGCATTTTCCTAGTAGTGACTCGGCGAGATGCTAAACGAAGACACATCCCCTGCACTCATCTTCGTCGACAACAAATCGATAGTTTCCTTTTGCAGGAATCCAGTGCTTCATGACCGCACCAAGCAAATCGATCTCCAGTACCACTTCATATGACACTACATCGAGAAGGGCATGGTGATGGAGTTCATTAAGATTGTTGAGAAAAAAGCAGGCATTCTAACAAAGGCACTTGGTCGCGTCTGGTTCCAAGAGCTACGCGACAAGATTGGGATCGTCAACATCCAACCCCGTCGACAGGGTTTAGGGGAGAATGTTGGGTTTCAACCTGGTCCTCCAACAAAACTCTTCTCCAAGCAACTAGAGAAGTCAAACAAAGGGGATTATTCCTGCCGCATGTGGCGGGATAAGATACCATGCACTTAATGCATGGCAGGATAGGAAAGCATGCAACTAATGCATGGCAGTGCTACTTGGACTTTTAGTTCATATTCACACACTATTTCTAGTTTATAGTGCACGTAATGTGAAGCCTAGGTTGTCCTATAAAAGAACTTGTAATCCCCTGTTGTAAAGTAAGCAACTCTTCCAGAGAAATAATATTTTAGCTTCAAAAATAATATTACTACTTTGTGCAAGTGTACGTGTGTGTGTGTGTTTGAGTAAGTACTACTAGTTGAGCTTCAGCAGTGGCTCCATCAGGGCTTGCATGAGTGAGTAAGTACCCGCCCCTCCGCCGCCATGGAGGCCATGGAACAGAGGGGGGAACCCTCATCTCATCTAGGAGGAGGACAAGGAAGAAGAAGGAGGGAGGCACTCTCCCCCTCTCTCCTGGTGGCGCCGGGGCAATCATCGTGATGGCAATCTACATCAACAACCTCGTCGCCATCAACACCAACTCCCCCCTCCCTCTATGCAGCGGTGTAACCTCTCTTCTACCCGCTGTAATCTCTACTTAAACAAGGTGCTCAACACTATATATTATTTCCCAATGATCTATGGCTATCTTATGATGTTTGAGTAGATTCGTTCTGTCCTATGGGTTGATAGATGATCGTGGTTGGTGCGAGTTGTATGTTTTATTTTGGTGCTGTCCTATGGTGCCCTCCGTGTCACACAAAGGTGAGGGATCCCTGATGTAGGGTGTTGCAATACATTCATAATTCGCTTATAGTGGGTGGTGACGTGGCGTGAGCGACATAATACACAGACCCATGTAAGTGGGCTATTGCGTATGGGAGTAAAGACAACTTGGTACTTAATGCTATGGTTGGGTTTTACCTTAATGATCTTCGGTAGTTGCGAATGCTTGCCAGACTTCCAACCATAACTTCATATGATCCAAGTAGAGAAAGTATGTTAGCTCATGCCTCTTCCGCATATAAAATTTCAATAATGATCACTTGCCTAGTTATTGATCACCTAGGGACAAATGACTTTATTGAGTGACAAAAGCTATCTAGTTTTATTGTCTTGCAATTTATTCATAGTTTTATTCTCACAAAGTACTTCTAGTTTTATTCTTATTCTAGGTAAAGCAAACGTTAAGTGTGCGTAGAGTTGTATCGGTGGTCGATAGAACTTGAGGGAATATTTGTTCTACCTTTAGCTCTTCGTTGGGTTCGACACTCTTATTTATCGAAAAAGGCTACAAACGATCCCCTATACTTGTGTGTAATCAGCCTTACGCATGAAGGGTTTCGATGATTCCTAGAGGAATCAGATTGAACCCTTTGTCCAAAAAGGTGGCATCGAGATCAAGGTAAATGATGACACATGTCATTTTTTCAGAAGTAAAAGAGCCTAAGACAAGGGAACCCGATGTCTTCTATTCTATTCAACATAGTAGCAGATATGTTGTCGGTTCTTATCAGTTGGGGCAAAGTGGACAGGTAGGTGGGTGGACTTATACCGTATTTTGTTGATGGTGGAGTGTCCATACTACAATACACTGTTGATATGATCATTTTCATGGAATGTGATTTAGCAAAGGCTAGAAATATGAAACTTGTGTTATGTCTCTTTGAACAACTATCGGGCTTGAAGATCAACTTTAATAAAAGCCAATTTTTTTGCTTGGGTTGTGCCAAAGAAGAACAAGATCTCTATAGACAACTTTTGTATGTGAATTGGGATCCGTACCATTTAGTTATCTGGGTATACCAATTCACCATCGGAAGTCAATCAATAGGGATTGGAAGTGTATTGAAGATTGATTTGAGAAAAAACTAAGTTGCTGGAAGGGCAAGCTTATGTTTTATTGAGGTAGGCTTATTCTGATAAATTTGGTACTAACAAGCATGCCGATGTTCCTACTGTCCTTCTTTGAAGTGCCCGTGGGGGTACGGAAAAGGTTAGACTTCTATCAATCCCGCTTTTTCTGGCGATGCGATGAGATCAAAACCAAATATAGGTTGACCAAGTGGGATATAATCTTTAGACCGAAGAACCAAGGAGGTCTTGCGATTGAGAAAGTAGAAGTTAAAAAGTGGTATCTGCTCAGTAAATGGTGCAGGCTATCTATTGAGAACAATGGTATCTGGGTTCAGCTATTGCATAATAAGTACTTGCAATGGATGACCTTGGCATAGTTCACCACACAGCCAACTGATTCGCCTTTTTGGAAGGGGCTAATGAGGACGAAGGAAGCCTTTTTTAGTAGGATAAAATTTATTATGGGGAATGGCAACACGACTAGATTCTAGGAAGATACATGGTTAGGGAAGACGTCACTAGGCACTCAATATTCTTCTCCATACAATATTGTACAACGTAGGGACGCTTACATTAGTATAATATTAGGGTATGTACCTCTAAACATCCAGTTCAGAATGTCCCTAGTGGTGGACCAATGGGATAGATAGCTACATCTAGTGCGAAGGTTGATGGAGGTCCACCTTTCTCATGCTACGCTTCATTAGAAACTCTCGGTGTCTGGGGCTTTCTCGGTGAAGTCTATGCATCTAGATTTAACTAACTCTGGTCCAATCCCGAATCAGTTCATATTTGGAAGATTAAAGTACCTCTTAAATCTAAAATCTTCATGTGGTTCTTGCACATGGAAGTGATTCTGACTAAGGATAACTTGGCAAAGTGCAGATAGGATAGTAAACAATGTTGCTTCTGTGATCAAGACGAAACTACAAAACACATTTTTCTCAAATGCCCACTCGCCAAGCATTTATGGCATACAGTGCATGTGGTCTTTCCTCCGAATAGTTTAAACAAGTTATTTGGGATGTGGCTAAATGGCGTACCGCCTAAACTTGCGGCACATATTTGAGTCGAAGTTTGTGCATTACTTTGGGTTATATGGAACTGTTGAAATGATGTGATCTTTAACAGGTAAACCATTGCAAAAAAAATCAGGTTATCTACAGAGCAACTGCTTGGATCCGTATGTGGTCGTCACACTAGTAAAAAACGGGCCTTTAGTCCCAGTTCCAGAGGGCCTTCAGTTCCGGTTCTAGAACCGGGACTAAAGGGTCGGGACTAAAGCCCAAAACCTTTAGTCCCAGTTTTCTTATGAATCGGGACTAAAGGAGCTCCACCTTTAGTCCCGGTTGGTAACACCAACCGGGACTAAAGAAATTTTTTTGAAATTTGGTTTTTCAAGAAAAAATTGAATTTTTTTTATTTTTTCGATTTTAATTTTTTAATTATTTCATAATTTAATCTCTAATCTCCGTTCATCATTGCTCAAGTTTGTGCTACTCACTCCAAATCGTCTAACTACCCGGCTAGTCACCCATCCTCTCAGTACCCCAACCTAAGCACGCTTAACTTCCGATTTCTATTCTTCCTAGTTTCTAAACCTGCACTTGCTGTTTTCCTGACAATAGTAAGCTGTCAATCTTATTAACCCCTAGGAGTTGAACTTGAGCATGAAGCACCGTTTGAGTTTGAAACTATTATTCTAAAAAATAATAATTAATTAGTAACACTAATATTTCTTGAATAAGTAGTTTGTCCATAGTTTGACCACAGTTTGACCAAAAATTCAAAAAAAACTTAAACTTGAGGATAACTTTTTTTCTTTCAGAATTTGAGGATTCCAAAAATTTGCAAGACGGACCGGATTTTTGTGCTGAACATATTGATAAATTATACTTTTTTCGACATCGTATGCAAAAGTTATAGCCGTTTTACTTTTTCATAACACTTTTTTGCAAAACATGTCGAAATTTATGATTTTTTAATTTTGCTAACTAGTAGATGTAGTAACATAACTACATCTCGAAGGATTTTATTTTTTTGAAGTTTTTATCATTTTCTTTTGTTTTTTTCAAAACTAAAATGGCGATACGGGGGAGGGGGTGTGGTAGAGTTTGATGGTGTCCGGCAGAAGGATATTACAACATGGTGTCCATCCAATCCTAACGTCGACTACATCTGCTAGCACCGTCCAAGCCAGAGTCACAACTAAGGTTAACCAAGCCAGAGTCGCGTTCTATTAAAGTGGCAAAAAGAATTACTTTTAATATAGCAAAACTAATTCTATCAACTATTATTAAAGGCTAAACAACTATTAATAGAAAACTTTAGCAAAATTAATATTAAGTAATTATAAAAATTTATCTACTATTGTCTAACAGAAGCATACTACAACATGTTAAAATCTACAGAAAGAACTAACTAAAAATAATTGAAAACAACAATTAAAGGACTAAACCAACTATATAAGCAAAACAATATTGTTTTAATTAAAATCATAATATAAATTATTCTAAAAATAACCAAATAAATCTTACTGTGACAACAATCTAACATGTTACTAGGGGCAAAAAGAATTAAATAAAAATACTATTTTTAAACTCAAATTATTCACAATCTAAGGTTTGAAGCATATTTGAACAAATTCATATTTAAATCATTCAAGTTGGAAAAAGAATGGCACAAATAGAATCTAGACAAAATTTTGAATCTAATGCAAAAAGAATCACTCAAAAAGATCAAATATCTTAAAAGATATAAGCAATTTAAAACAGAAACTAAACACAAAAAACAAATGGAAAAACAAAAAACAAATTTCAAAACCCCTTTAGTCTCGGTTCATGGCTCCAACAGCCTTTAATCCCGGTTGGAGCCACGAACCGGGACTAAGGGCATCGCACCCTTTAATCCCGGTTTGTGGCTCAAACCGGGACTAATGCCTGCCCAGCACTCTAGCCGCTCAAACCAGGACTAATGCTCACATTAGTACCGGTTCGTAATGCAAACAGAACTAATATGTAGATTGAGCTTGCACCAAAGCCCTATTTTCTACTAGTGTCACTCAACCATGCGCAAGCCAATGAGCATATGTCTCTTGGGTGTAGCTGTTGGGAGACGAATACCTGCAATCGGTTTGGATGGCGATCTAATAACAGGCTAAGTGTTTAGTATCTTGTCCTATTTTTGCCGGTTGTGACAATTTTTAAATTCATTCATCACATTTCAATTCTTCTTGCGAGCTTGCACCGAATGACCTTGTTGACTGCTTGCTTAATAATATGGCTCATTCATCAAACTGATGCAGAGATGGGGAGCAATCCTCCTTTTCTTAAACAAAACAGGTCCCCAGGGTGATTATATTGATCTGTGGGCACGTTACATACATACGTGACTAGGTTTTACGCTATGTAGATGGGCGTGACACGGGCAGCGGTGCACCGCTACCACCGGCCCGGCCGCGGCGGCCTCCTTTTCTGAGTGCGCGGCTGGAAGCCAGACGAGCGAGTACTGGCCAACAGAGCGCCTGACGCCGTAGGCAATCGCCAAAGCCGGCCTCCGACACGTCGTGCCAGGCGCCTGCCTGCCGCGCCGCTGATCTCCTGCAGCATGCCGCGCCTGCGTACGGACACAAAGTTGATCATCAATATATCCCATCCATTCCCCACACACACACACATGTATACAGATTTGATATTTCCAA
Source organism: Triticum dicoccoides (assembly GCF_002162155.2). Lineage (NCBI taxonomy): Eukaryota > Viridiplantae > Streptophyta > Magnoliopsida > Poales > Poaceae > Triticum > Triticum dicoccoides. Next base: position 51,005,314 of record NC_041386.1, read on the forward strand.
TCGTTTGACAGCTACATATATTGCCTAAAATGTTTATTGCTTTTTCCTTTTCTGAAGAAAAACAAGAGAAAACGTGTGATGCCCGTACCTTTTCATTGGGTCGAATAGCTCAGGACCCAACTTCCTAGCTAGTGGACGGAGTCGATAGGTTACCAAGGCGTGCATACTTGTCTCGCCGGAATTTTGTAGATTAAGGGATCAATACATCAATACACACAAAATGTTCACTACACGCTGACAAAATTTTGGATCAATTAGATATGAAAAACAATTTTTCAATTGAAATATCGTCTACAATATAGACGCACACGCATGCACACCACCACCATAAGCACACACGTTCAACAACTTGATATTACAGTCATGTAGCTTCAAGATAGAAGGAAAGTAGTCTTCACTACAAGTTTCAATGGGACATAGAGAGAGCCAAACCCAAAGTTTGGTATATAACAATCCAAGCCACCAACCATAGTATGGTGCTCGAAATTCTCTTTTGTTATCATTTCAAAGAAAGCCATTTAAGCCATCAACTTTTTAGTGGTCAGCTTGACCCATAACTATGGCACATATTAAACCCAAATGTAAAATTATTTAACTGAATAACAGCGCAGTTTTGAAAGGCACTTTTGTATGCAAAGGTATTAAACAATTGATGTGTTGAAATTCATATATATCTTTATCTACTAATAAAACACCTATTGCTTCTGTTGGTTCACCATCATCTACTTTTTTTAGCGGTCTGCTCTGTACAGTCGTAACTAAGCATCGCTAAAATTCTTGTCGTTCCTATGGGTGCTAATGGTCGAACCTAAGAAATGTCCTGGTCGTCTGGCTTTGCCGCTTTGGGCCCTTATGCATATCTATATTTTGATGATATGGGCCTTGCACGCATGTGGTTCATTATGCCAAAAAGAATTATAGGATTTCCTCTGGTGCTTGTTGGGCTAAATAATAATCCCACATCGCTTATTTACGCTTCACTGATTCATATACGCACTCATTGATGATTGAACAAACCACCGGAAACAAAGGTGCGGAGGATGAGGCATATGTAAAGGTTACATCGGGAGATGGCCCCAAACACCATGAATCACAAAGAAAGCATGTGTTTGCCGACCTGAGCGGACGGGCCTCCGAACTGGAACAGAAGTGGATCTGAGAGAGAAGACCATGCTGGCCGGGGGAGAGGGGGTGGTGGATCCGGCCACAGCTGAAGTGGTCGGGTGCGAGCGAGCTGGGGAAGGGAAATCAGGCGCGGAGGAGGTAGGGGGGTTCGCTGGGCAAACGACGACGGGGTGCAGACAGTGGCGGAGCCAGGATTCGAGTATAGGGGGCCGAGTACGTATTTTGATCTAATCTCGTTGGTAATTACTCGTCGCTCCTGTAAAAATCTCGATCGTTGGGGGTGGGGGAGGGGGAGCCAGGCCCCTGCTCGCCCCCCTGGCTCCACCGCTGGGTGCAGATGCAGCGGCAAGGGGGTCGGCGCGAGGAGCGGGGCGCGCACGCGCGCGTGTTTGTGTGTGTGTGTGTCTGTGTGCGTGCGTGCGTGCGTGTGTGTGTCCTCTGTGTGTGGCGGCGCTGAGGGGATCGAGTGGGTGAGGAGGAGATGAGGATCGATTAGGAACAGCTTCTGATTGCTAGGGTTAAGGAGGGACTGGCTAGGCCTTGGACGGGCTTGGGCTTACAATAATTCTGAATTTGTGATTGGTAATTGGTTTAAATTATTATATTCTTTGCCACTTACATTTCAGTGACTAAAAGTCCGCATTTTCCAGATGTACCATACTCACGTACAGAATGATCTCTTTATAGGTTTCTATTCTGTCTTTATGCCCATTCGAAATTTTATGCTGGGTCCACTTATTTTAGTCCAAGGGTGATATGATCACACATTTATTTACACAAGACATCCGTGCATATTTGCTATGAAAAAAATAAAATCTTCGAAACCAAACGAACAATTATCTCTAAAAAATCCATTCGCATTCATATGTTTTCAAAATTCTAAAAAAATTTAGAATTAGTTATTAAACTCTCAAATAGTATAGAACATTCAATTATCGGTATGTCCCACTAAAAACAACTACACTACTATTTTCTCATCCGGTGATAGTGCTCTGCTCAAGGAGGCATTATTGAAGTAAACCACTACGACTTTCTTAACTCTATACTCCATGGACACCAACAATCATTTTTTAATTACTGGCACCAAGCGTGTATATACTTTAACATAATGAGTGTTTCTAATTGTTCTAGGTTTCAAAAATATATATTTTATATATGTCCACACTCTTTAAATACCGAAAATTCCCAAAAATGTTCCGATTTAAAATCATTTAAAATTGTTCGCAAAATCACTAAAAAACATGTGTTCAGAAAATGTTCGGCTTCAAAACATGTTCCAACTCTAATAAAATAAATAACAAACGCTCAGCTTCTTATAAAATAAAGAAATATTTGCGCTTTGTCGAAAAGCAAAACATAAAAACGATAGACAAACTATTTCATGCACCACTACTATTCCAATAGACAAAGGAAGTTAGGTTGGTTTCTTCATGTCCACACTTCATGCTCCGAACAATAATAAGAGTGTAACCTTATTACCGATGTTTATCATAACTGGCTATAAGAAATGGCACACGGAGCAGGCTTTGCATTTTATATTTTTTTGCCCGTTGCAAAGCACTGGCATTTGTACTAGTATATATATACCAATAAATAAATTATCTTTTCCAAAGGACATAAAATAAATAAATTATCTTTTACAAAGGACATAAATAGTCATATTCTAATTTATTTTTGTGGATTGCCATTTCATATCATTTCTCACATATAAAGTTGTTTCCCATTTATTTGGAGGGTTCAAATTACAGAATCACATTTCAAAACAGAAAATTTAAATTTTAATGTAAATCGTTCCATAGTTTAGGTTTTAAGCCTATAGTGTTTCATAATTAGTCCAAAAGAAACAGTTTTCATTGTTTTATGATGAAATGTAAAGCACCATGAGGTAATGACGATGAAAAGACACATGGATGTAGCTGCGCATAATCAAAAACACATTTATTTACAATCTCAATATTGGGCTTAGCAAGATAAAGATCCCAGTGAAGATACTGCCACACGGAAAGCTTCATTTGCAGGACACATGTTCTGCGAAAATTTCATATGGTCCTTCCGACAAGCCTGAGTTGGTGATGCCCCTTATTTATTTGATTTGGTGCTTGTACCAGATAGATGCTGCTGTACTGCTCAAAGGGAGCAGTCCGTAGTCACACAACAAAATAACCAGCGCGAACTGAACCACCTGAATGGACCGGGAAAAGAGGCGGTCCCATTATTTCCAAGCTGCAGAGCGGCCATCTACCCTATCTCCGTTTCTAGTTGGACAAAAGGATTTAATTTATTTATTTGCTCAGAAATGTCCATAATATAGGAAAATATGATTCGCACTTACGGATGCTAAGTCAATTGCCTTCAAATGTACTCTATAGCTGCACATATATATAAATTTTAAAATAGTTTACAACGAATGTACATATTTATATATTTTATCATGAAATGTACTGCAGGCCTGCCAGTTTTTTACAAGCCACAAAGGACAAAGTCAACCAATTCCAGCTCTAGAAAACCCCACAACATGTTGTAAAATTAACTTAAATACTGATCAATCCAGCAGGAGAGTTGAGCTTCAAACTTGAATTTGATTCTATGCCGGAGAAGCAGAAGATCATGTTTCAGATGGCCTTTCCATGCTTGAATGGACTGCTGTCGTGCTCCGAAGATTTTCCCATTCCTCTTAATCCAAATGTGGAAGGTGCAAAATTTACAGAGGTTCGATTGCGATGGAAGGCGCGGGCTCTGGCGACTCGGGCCCCTCCGCCGCCCCGCTGGCCGCCTCCCCGGCCGAGCGCCCCTCGCCGCCGGTGGCCCCTTCCACTGTGGCCTCCGCCTCCCCCGCTGCTCCCCCCTCCCCGCCGGCCCCTCCCCTCCCATCCCCTGAACCTCCCGGGCGGGTGGTTTGGGTGGACTGGGCGGAGGACGCCGACTGCACCGCGGGCCGGCCGGTCGAGTGCCGTGACCGCGTTCCCCCGCCCGCTCCGGCTCGCCCCACGCCGCCACGCTCCGCCGGCGGTCTT
>NC_041386.1:51009791-51010549 GCF_002162155.2 Triticum dicoccoides
CGGTGACCGCGGGGAAAGGTGCGGCCTTTGGGGCTGGGATTGGGGATGGCCGCCGCCGGCGGCGCCCCTCCGGTTGGGGCATGGCTGGTCGGGCGGACCGAGGACCTGCCCTGGCCTCCTGGAAGGTCCCCACCTGGCCCGCCCCGCGTCGGCCGGTCGCCCCGCCGTCGCCCTCGACCGCCGGCGTGCCGCTGCTTTCCCAACGTGCTCCGTTCCGACCCTTCATCGCCTTCTTCGGCTCCTCCCGGGTCTGCTGCACTTCGTCCCCCTGCCGCCTCGCGGCCCCTCGCCCGCCGGCCCGACCGTCCGCCGCGTCCTCGTCGCCGGGGGCAGCGGCTGGAACCCTAGCTGGGGGTGAGGGGTTGGCACCTGGGCTGGGCCTCGCCTTGTCGGGCCCTGGCCGTCAGCTGGGCCTGCTCCCTCCCCCCTCCTAGCATGGCCGTCCCGAGCATGAGGCCTGCGATCTGCGGGCCGGCCCTACCTTCGCGTGGCGGCCCAGCTTCCCCCGGCCTGGGGAGACATTTGGCTCCCGAAGGGTTTCCCTTTGCGGCCTCGCCTCCCTCCCGATACCAGACCTAGCGCCCTCCGTCCCCCTCTCCCGCCGCCGCCGGTTTCCCCCTCCCCCCCTGCGACGCCCCCTGCGACGCCGCCGTCCGGCCCCATGACACGCTCCTGGGGGGACGGTTCGGGACGCCCCAAACGCCCCCTGGAGGACCCTCGCCCGCCGGGACGCGCCTCGCCGGAGGGCCAGTGGCGCG
>NC_041386.1:51010559-51012057 GCF_002162155.2 Triticum dicoccoides
CGTTGCTCGCCGCCCCGCCACGACCGTCTCTCGCCCGGATGCACCACAGGCCGCTCCCCGGCGCGGACCGACCGCCGGCTCTCCCCCCCGTGACAGCCGTCGGGACCGGCCCCGCTCACCTTTGCCCACTCGTCGCCATGAGCACCCCGCGTCGCCCCCTCCTCGGGCTGAGCCCTCTGACACTGCGGTCACCCGCCGATACCAGCCTCCTCGGTCCCAACCGAGCCATCCTCCAGGCAACCGGGGGCCCCGGGGCCCGTGGCCGCCAAGGCGCCAAGAAGAAGAAGAAGAAGAAGCGGGGTGCTGCCCGCACCCCCGCTAACGCGGTTCTCGCACCCGCGTCTTCGGGCGCGCTCATCTCTGAGGCCCCCCGTGACCTTTCTCCGTGCTTCAACTGTGGTGAGGCTGGCCACTTCCAGGTTGACTGCCCCAACCCGCCGATGTGCTACCTTTGCAAGGAATCGGGCCATCCCGCGGTTCTCTGCCCCGACCGTCCGATGACTGGGGAGCTCATGATGTACGGCCACGGCATCGAGGGCCTCAGATTCTTCCACATCGAGGTGGAAGACGTCCCCCCTCTGTCCCCTTCGCTCCTTGTTGTCGTGTCCATCGTGGGGGCCGGGGTTGCCTCGCCTGAGATGATCGAGTCGGAGCTTAACCACCTCTGCCGTCGTGTCTGGGACTGGCAGGTGACCCCAACCTCGGACAGCTCCTTCACCGTGGTCTTCCCCGACGCTCTCAGCCTGGGCCTCTGCACCCGTAGCGACGAGATCACCCTCGCCCTCAACAAGCTCATCGTCAACATCTCTAAGCCCCTGTTGGATCCCAAGGCGGTTGCCGTGCTGGACACCGCTTGGATTCTCATAGCGGGCCTCCCCGACATCGCCCGCTCTAAGAAGGTGATCCGGAGCATGTCTAAGCTCCTGGGCAAGGTGGTGGTGGTGGACGAGCTCTCTCTCCGCAAGGAGGAGGAGGTCCGCGTCAAGGTCAAATGTCTGGACTCCTCCACCCTCTGTGCCATAGTTCGAGTGTTCTTCAACGACCAGGGATTCGACCTCAAGATCTGCCCCGAGCCCCACAACCACGTCGGCCGTCCTTGCCTCTTCGCTGCAGATCACTTCGATGGGGGCGGCGCGGACTCCCGCGACGATTCCCACTACCGCCGGTCGTGCCCCTCCCGCCACGAGGACCCGGAGGACGACGACGAGCACTCCGGCCGCAGCCGCTCCCCCTCTCGGGACCCCTCTCCTCCACCGGGGCGGGGAGACTCGGGTACGGGCCGGTCGCGTGGGTTGGCCCTCCCCTCCGAGGCCGCCACCTCCACGCTGCCTGCCCCCTCTCCCTCCTCCTCGGCCGAGTTCAGCGACATCTCCAGCGTCATCCTCCTCGTCCTCCCGGCATCTTCGCCGCGCTCGCCGTGTGCTCTTCCGGTGGTGGCCATGGACCCCCCATCTCCAATCTCGGCACTTCTGCTGCCTCCGGCCTCGCCATCGTCGGT
>NC_041386.1:51012274-51050563 GCF_002162155.2 Triticum dicoccoides
CCCATCCGGGGCGGATGCGCAGCCGCCACCCGCCTCCCCCCGGGCCACCTCCCCGGCCCCAGTGGTCAACGCGCCGGTCCTGGATCCACCGGCCCTAGACCCGCCCTCCCCTCAGGCGGTGTCTGGTGCCTGTCTGATTCCCCCGGCGTCTGCTTCCCCGACTCGCCTGCTGCTGGTGACCTCCGGGGAGGTGGTCACCCCCGTCGGCCCTCACCCGCCTCGTCCGGTGTCCTACGTCCGCCGGGCTCGGGCCTCGTCGACCCCGGTGACGGCCTCCCGCCGCAGCGCCCGGCTCGACGTGGACCGCCTGGCCGGCCTCCCGGTGCCATCCATCTCCGAGCGGGCTGAGATCCGGGCTGCGGCCCGGAACCTCGAGACAGGTGCGACCGACATCCCTTCTAGTTCTTCTAGTTGCTCTTTCTCTGCTCTCGAAGCCGTTCCACTTGGCCGCCTTGCCAAGGTGGCCCGTGACTCAGCCATAGTTTTCAGGGGGGAGGTTGCCCCCCCTTTGGAGCTGATTGCGGCTATTCAGGCCCGTGAGATTCTCGACGGGAAACTTGCCGAGACACGGGCACGCCTCCTCCGCACCCCGGCACCGCAGCCTTCGGAGTTGCCGGCCGAGGAGATTCGGGGCCGCACTCGCTCCGGCACTGCCGCTCTTCGAGCCCGCAGTGCTTCCACCGTCCTGGGGTCAAGCAGCCCCTCCATGGAGGTTTAGATGCGCGCCCTTTTCTGGAACATTCGCGGCTTCGGCCATGACGGACGTTGCCGCCAGCTTGTTGAGTACATCCGGGACGAGCACATTGACATCATAGCCATTCAGGAAACCATGCGCATGGCCTTTTGCCTCCCCGAGCTTGACGGGCTTAGCTCCCACCTCTTCGCGTGGCATTGGCTCCCTTCTAGTGGTAACAATGGCCACTCAGGTGGCATCCTGTTAGGTGTTAAGGATGCCACCTTTGAGGTGGGAGGTATGGATCGGGGCGAGTTCTTCGTCAGTATGGAGATCTTTGAGCGTGCACTCAACTTCAAATGGTAGGTCATCATCGTCTATGGACCGGCGGATCACAGCCGCTCCCCGACATTCCTCGCCGAGCTGCAGCAGAAGGTCTCTGCGTCCTCTCTTCCCGTTGTGGTGCGAGGAGACTTTAACCTCATCCGCTCCCCGGATGAGAAGAATAACGACCGGGTTAATCGCCCCCGGATGCAGTTGTTTAACGATTGCATCGCGGAGCTTGACCTCCATGAGCTAGCGCGCACGGGGGCCTGGTTCACCTGGACTAACCGCCAGGCGAACCCGATGCAGTTTGTCTTGGACCGCGTCTTAGTTTCCCCGGACTAGGAGCTTCGATGCCCCTGGCCTCAGTTCAGGCTATTACCAGGATCGGATCTGACCATGTCCCCCTCCTCCTCTCCGCGGTGGATGAACGCCCCCCATCCCCCCCGGTTTCGGTTCGAGGCATTCTGGTTCAACCAAGACGGGTTCCGCGAAGCGGTTACGGCCAAGTGGGCCGCCGCGCGCGTCTCCTTCCACCGCTCCATGTCCGCGGTCGACTCCTGGCAGTTTTGTGCCAAGCTAGCCCGCCAGTTTATGAAGGGCTGGGGTGCGAATCTTGGCCGGGATATTCGTGAGCGCAAGAAGGCCATCTTAAGCGATATCCAGGCCCTGGACGCCCGGGCAGACATGTCCGGGATCTCCCTAGATGAGTGGATGTTGAGATACGATCTTGAGGACCAGCTCTCGGCCATCTACTCTGACGAGGAGGCCTACTGGCGGTTGTGCGGCACCCAACGTTGGGTACTTCAGGGCGATGCCAACACGGCCTACTTCCAGGCGATTGCCAACGGCCGGCGGCGCCGTAACTCCATTCATTCCTTGTGGGCGGACGACACTCAGCTTGTTCGTCCATCGGACATCCGTGCGCACGTAGATGGCTTTTATAAAGCCCTTTTTACCCCCACCCCTCGGGGTAGGGCTACACTGGCCCCCGATACCTGGTCGGGAGACCAGCTTGTCTCCGCCGAGGCCAATGGCGCTCTAGTGGCACCTTTCTTGGAGGAGGAAGTCCTTACGGCGATCAAAGGAATGAACCCCTCCTCGGCCCCGGGACCGGATGGACTGCCGGTTTTGTTCTTTAAAACATTCTGGCAGACCATTAAGCCGGAGGTCATGGCCCTCTTCGATGAGTTCTTCTCTGGGACCATGGACCTGGGGCGTCTGAACTATGGGATCATTACCCTCATCCCTAAAGTCCCTGGGGCCTCGGACATCCGCCAGTTTCGTCCCATCACCGTGATCAACGTGATCTTCAGGATCCTGGCCAAGGGGTACACCAATAGGGTGACCCTGCTTGCAGATTCTATTACCCACCCCAACCAGTCTTCCTTCATACAAGGCCGATATATTTTGGATGGGGTGTTAGTCTTCCACGAAGTCCTCCACGAAGTTCGAGCGAAACACCTCCGCGCGGTGTTCCTTAAGCTCGACTTCCACAAGGCCTACGACATGGTTCACTGGCCCTTCCTTCGGGAAGTTTTACTTCGGAAAGGCTTTGACGACCGCTGAGTGACACGGGTTATGCAACTCGTCACCTGCGGCCGGACGGCGGTCAACATCAACGGTGAGATCGGGCCCTACTTCCCCACCTTATGCGGGGTGCGCCAAGGAGACCCGTTCTCCCCGTTTCTCTTTAACATGGTGGTCGATGCCCTTGATGTCATCCTGGATAAGGCCAAGGCCTGCGGCCATATTCGGGGCGTGGTTCCTCACCTTGTTAGTGCGGGAGGGGTCTCCCTCCTCCAGTATGTGGACGACACCATTATCATGGTTGAAGGCTCCACTTCCGACATCGCCAACCTGAAGTTCCTTCTTCTATGCTTCCAACAAATGTCCGGACTCACCATTAACTTCGACAAGAGTGAAGTGATGGTCCTTGGCTACAACCCGGACGAAGCCTTGTCCATTGCTGACCGGCTTAACTGCCGCCTGGGCACCTTCCCCACCACTTACTTGGGGGTGCCCATTAGTGACTCCAGACTCACCGTCGCGGATCTTCGACCGACGGTGACTAGGATGCAGCACAGGGTTGAACCCTGGAGGGGCCGCTGGCTGTCGAAGGCCGCCAGGGTGATCCTTATCAATTCCTCGCTGGCGAGCCTCCTCTGGTTCCTCTTGAGCTTCTACTGCCTTCATGAGACCCTCCACCAGGAGGTGGACAAATACCAATCGAGGTTCTTCTGGGCTGGCGAGGATGGCAAACAGAAGTACCACATGGTGGGCTGGTCCGACATTTGCAAGCCCAAAGACCAGGGGGGTCTTGGGATCCTCTCTTCCCGACGCATGAACATTGCCCTCCTGACTCGCTGGCTGTGGCGTATTGCCAACAGGGAGGGAGGCCTCTGGCTCACCATCATCCGCAATAAATACCTTCGTGGCTAGCCTCTCGCCTTTTGCCAACATACGGGCGGTTCCCAGTTTTGGCAGTCTGTGATCCAGCTCCTGCCCGTACTACTCATTGGCACCTCTATATCTGTTGGCTCCGAAGCCTCGACCCTGTTTTGGTTCGACCGTTGGCTAGGGGACGCCCCCCTGGCGGTGCATTTCCCTGAGCTATTTGCCATTGCGGTTGACCCTCGAGTCTCGGTAGACGACCCTTATTGACTTAGGGTGTCTCGCCTTCCGGCGCCCGTTTGGTCCCACTGAGGTGGCCGCCTGGGACTCCCTGCTCCAGGACATTGCTCTGCTGCCGATGGAGGTGGCGGAGGAACGGGACGTCCTGTCCTAGCACCTCGAGCCTTCCGGGTGTTTCTCCACGAAGTCCTTATACGGTGCCATTGCACCCTCATCGGCCCCGGAACAATTTAGCCTGATCTGGGATATCCGTCTCCCACTGAAGATCAGGATCTTCCTATGGCAATGGATTCATGGCCGGCTCCCCTCTGGTGTTGAGGACCTCAAGCGGAATGGCCCGGGTGATGGAATGTGCCCCATATGTGGCACCGTTGAGGATGCTAACCACATCTTCTTCTCGTGCCACTCTGCCCAGTTCCTTTGGGCCTGCTTCCGCGAAACGGCTGGTGGACAGTGGTGTAATACCAACTTCCCCGACTTGCTTGCTGAGCTTAACGCCTGTCCTCCGCTACCGCCATATTAGATGGTTGTGCGTAGGGGTTCTTGCCTGGACGCTTTGGAACATCCGTAATAAGCTTGTTATTCAGAAGGTGCCCCTTCGTCGTGCGACTGACGTAATCTTTAAACTGTGTGGCTACCTGCAGCTTTGGCGGCCGCTTAGCCGCCCCCAGGACCGGGACGTCATCACCGCCCTCCTCTCCGATCTCCGATCGATGGCGCTCCGCTTGGCTCCCCCGCTGCCGCCTCCTCCCCCTGAGCCTGATTAGTCCGCCTGGCATCTATGTGGATTGTGGCGTGCATCTTTTGGTTTCAGGGCTTGGTGTGCTGTGCCCTCAGCTATGACCGTTTGGTGTACTATTGTGGTTCCTGTGGACCTCCGTGTGTGTGTGTTTGTGGTGTGTTGGTCTGTGTTGGATGTTTATTGTGCGGTTGGCTTTAGCGGGGCGAAAGCCTTTTTTGGTTTAATCCAAATGTTCCAACATCCCATGATGAGGACCTCCATGGCAATTGATGTGGGGAGGGCTTGAGCCAAAAGTGTAATCTCTTCATAATGCTACTTGTGAGTATATATGTACAAACAAAAGAGAAAAGGTGGCTGCACACAAGTACCATTAGGTCTACCACTCACATCTTCAAATAAAGAATCATTGTAAACTCATTAACATTTATCGTGATTGAAACCTAGCGAGCAATATATTTTGCATCGAACTGTTTTCCGTACCTTTCAGTACTGCCAGGCCTGGTAAAATTTTTCCTATGAAATAAACTGTACACAAGTAACATTAGGACCAAAGACCAGCAGACTTCTGATAAGCTTGGGCGCCACTCGCCAGCATGGGATGTCGGCCAAAAGCGTCAAATTATTCTAACTGGTCATGAGCCTCATCTTTACACCCACAACGGTACATCAGTTAAATATTAATTGCTCACTACCACTAATATTGACCTACTATATATTTCACCCTTCAATCTGTAATGTTTATTTCTAAAATGGAGAGTAAAGCTAATATCGCTCTCAGACAAGCTAGGATACGAATCAAGACTGTCAATTGGATTCCGCAAAATGCATTGAGGCGCAATAGTTGACTGGACATCTAGAGGTAAAGCATTGTTTCAGTGCAGACTGCTGCCGAAACGCTTATGTTATGATCTTCTACATCCTAGGTCTATGCGTTCCGCTCTAATTCATAATATTTAAAAATATTATGGTACGTATAGATACACATTAATATACAATAGAAAAGGTTAAGAGGGGGGGGGCTATTACTCTTTTTTTAGTAGACAAAACTAATTCTCCAGTTAATCGGAAAAAAGATAGTCAAGAACATAAACTACAAAAAAACACAAACTAGGAAGTTCGGCCAAAGGCATATCGGCATATATGGTATAGGCGGCACAATTTCAACACATTTTTTCGAGAACAACTATTTGGTACTGTGTAGCCACCTGTTCGCCCATTGTCATGACCGTATCACCAATTTGTAATGCAAATAAAGCAACCATGCTTTGTAAAAGCACGTCAAAATTCTGATGGTTTGGTTAGGGTTTGGATTGTAGGAAGCCAAAGCCAAAGCCTAAACAAACACCCCATATCTATTTACAAGCGATAACCCTAATGGCCGCTTCACAGAACTCCGTCCATGCTGACAGCCGAGGTTGAGTAATAGAGGATTCTTAGTTATGTCGGCGGTCGATGTTGTGGGAGTAAGTCTGACAGTAAGAACAGGGGGTACGTGGGAGGAGGCAAGGTCCTACCTATGGCGAGGTTGTGCACGCAAGGTTTACGAGTTCAGGCCCTTCTCGGAGTAAGTAATAGCCCTACGTCTCGGTGCCCGGAGGCTTGGTCGACTGGATATGCATGAAAGTTACAGGGAGTGCAAACCCTTGTGCCTGAGGAGGGGGCTAGCTTATATAGAGTGCGCCGGACCTCTCCAGCCCTCAGTACACAGGGTTCCATGTACATTAAGACAAGGCATTACTAGTAACGCTAGCTATAAAGGACTATAAATGATCTTTAAGACCACGGAGTGAACGCCTGACCGTTGCCATCCTAGGGTGGCTTTAGATCTTCTATTCACCGAGTCATTCTTTGTGTGGTTGAATGACTGTATCTTGGTCGAGTGGAATTGGGATATCCGAGTGTTATATCAGGTCGAGTGGATTGCATTCCAATGTTATTTCAGTCAGTATCTTCTGTTGATTCTTGAATGTACTCGACTTTAGGGCAGTGTCCTTGGGTAGGGCGTCTAGGACAGGCCTATGACTCTACCCTAGGTACATGTCATCGTCATTTGCTCCCGAATGGATTGAGGTCCGAGTGAAGAAGGGTTGAAGTTGGTTCCGACTCAATTCTATGCTCCAGAGGCATTTCACTGGAGTCTGGAAATCATGTTGAGGCTTCAACCTCATTTCAGTCGCCTTGATCGATTCAGAGGTCGTCAAGTGAACTATACTGACAATCTTCGAGTGTTGTTATGGTGCGAAATCTTCAGCGCGATTGGTTGCTCTATGGTTTCCGGATTTCACGGGATTCAAAAAATTTAGAAGCGCGCGGGACGGAGCGTGCCACAGTAATCGGAGTGGGTATATAGGGGCGCCTCGATTTTCATGCCGCCATTTTCGCCACTTATCGGGCAAGTGACTATTGCGGGATTTGATAGGATTGCTCGGGCCCACGTGTCAACCACTCGGAAGTAGGCCCATAAAAGGTTTCGAGGCCGATGCGTTTGCACAACGCACCTCATTCTCTCTATTCTTCCTTTGCTTCTCCACCGTGTCCTCACTACTAGGAAAAGGCTTATTAGTGGCACACCTGGTTTGGCCATTAATGACGCACTACAGGTGCACCACTATCATCACGCCACTAGTATCATATACTAATGGCGCACCCCTGGTGCGCCATTAGTATACCAGACTATAGTGGCGCACCAGGCAGTGCGCCATTAGTAAGTCACACGGTGCACCATTATTATGCCACCCAGGGGCCATATTTACCTTGTGCTCTGGGTTACTAATGGCGCACTAATAGATAATGCGCCACTAGTATTTTTTATAGCAGTGCGCTACTAATGTGTTGTATGGTGCGCCAGTAGTATGAATATTAGGGATTTTTTCTTTTCTGATATTTGCACAGGTTACAAAATATATTACTGCATAGAATATAGACAGCACAACATATAAACAGAAGATTCATCAAATACAATAGAAGATTAGTCTCCGAATACAATTCATCATATTAGTCTCCGAATTCAAAAGACCGAACAAAGTTAGAACATTACAAGTCTCGATACCGCGAGTAGCGAGTTTGTCGAAAGTAATACTGCATTCAGAGATAATTGAGAGATGTGTCATCTCTTATCTTCGTGCTACTGCTACTGCTATGCCTAAACATGACTTAGATTGAACTGAGGCAACATGTGGTGCATGTCGAAAGTAATACTAATCCTAATTTGATCAAGTTTCGATTGTACTACTTTCGACATGCACCACATGCATGTTGCCTTCACTTCAAACCAATCCATATTCATGTCATCCACAGATATATAATAACTCTTCATGCTCGCATCATGCATCATCATAATAACAAGTCCTACTAATCATCATCATACAACTTCTACTCGTTATTAATAACAAGTCATACGATCATCATCCTCATAGTCACTGAACCAACTCTACTTAATTGTTCTTAGCACATGATCATCGGTATTAGGTAGGACCTAAATACCCTCTTTAAGGTAAAATAGCACAAAAGAATATAGACCCCGACTCTCCATTATGGAGAATAGAGATCATCCTGTCTCCAATTCTTGTGCATCGCTTCCTTTTGCTTCCATGAACCTCCTTACGACTATCCATACATTTTTTCCATCCTTTGATTTTCATGTCTCCACTTCTTTTAGAAATCTGGTATGGACAATTAAGATTTGTAGGATGACCTGGCTGTATGTTCAAAACATTAAGGCTACCTTTTTGATACATCAAATAAGGCACACAATTCTCTGGGATTATCTGTTGAAAAACATAGTAATAACTTCATAGTTAGCAATGATGTACTAGTTTTAGAAGTATGCAAAAGATGCACGGATGTCGTAATAGTAAAAAACCTTACCAGGGTATCTCCATGGTAGTTACCGTAGTTCAACACATGCACTAGTGGCACGTATTGACCATAATGTTGAGGAGTTTGATTGTAGATATTGTAATTCTCAATGTCAGTACAAAATCCGACCAGATGATTTTTCTCCTCGTAAGTTAATACGAAGCCATCGGTGTAGTGGGTTTTGTCTACTATCTCCCCCACATTCTTTGAAGAATAGAAATAAGCTGTCAACGGAAATAACTTGTCAACTATTTTGAAATGAACAATATAAATTAGTTAATAATTAACTATGTTTGAGAAACTCACATGGCGTGTCAGGACCCCGACTCGATGTCACATCGATCTAGCCGGTAACACCTCATATCACTTTGCGGCCTCACGCACGGTATCCCCACGGGTGTCGTCTTACCTTTGCCCGGGACCGTTTGCGCCTTTTGGCTCACGTATATGATGGTGTCGCTAGCATCCATATGATAAAGAGCCCGGGCTGACATGACTAGTCGTAAACCCAAAGTGGCACAGACTTACAGGGACAGGCATCCATGACCCAGCTTCGAACGTGTCGGTCATCAGCAAGTGGGTCCGGGCTATAGCACTGGGCTAGCAGGACTCCGGTAAACCGGGCTGTAGCGGGCTAACAGGACTCCGGTACTCAAAGCGTGACATTTCCCCGAAGGGACAGACACAGGAACGAAGAAGGACACATGCCGGCCAGCCTAAATGTTCCAGAGCAGTAGCAAGCTACCATGGCTCAGCGGTAACACTAGGAGACATTTCCCGGTAAGAGAGGCTACTAAAGATAAACAACTAGATAGTCAGATCCCACACATACCAAGCATTTCAATCATACACACAATATGCTCGATATGTGCAAATACAACGAAGCATCACAACATGACTCTACGACACAAGTACTTTATTTAAGGCTCAGGGAGCCATACATAACATACACGAAGGTACGGGTCTCACGACCCAACATACAAGTCATACAGTCATACAAACCAGCAGCGGAAGTAACTTGTCTGAGTACAGACAACTAGTAAAATAAAAGAGGCTTGGGAAGCCTAGCTATACTACAAGGTCCTTCACAAGCTCAGGGTCACCACCTGGGTCTTTAGCCTACTCGTTGATGTCAACGTCTACATAGAACCCATCAGAAGGGGTTGCAGCGTCTTCTGTAAAAATGTAGATTATAGCAACATGAGTACAAAGGTACTCAGCAAGACTTACATCAGATCCTACATACATGCTTAGTATCAAGAAGGGTTGGTGGAGTTATTGCAGCAAGCCAGCTTTGACTCTTGGCTAGACTATCCTACGATACTCCAACTTGAAATGGTTTTGCGCACACGAGTCCACTACTCACCACTTCAATACACCACCGAGGATCCACCTCCGTCTTTCTACGGAAGAGCCATCCTCGGCACTCACTCTTATCTTGAGGCTTTTAGTAGTTTCCATTTACTTGTCTATGAACTGTATAGGCAACCAAGTAGTCCTTTACCGCGGACGCGGCTATTCAAATAGATCATGTTAACCCTGCAGGGGTGTACTTCTTCATACACGCTCTCACCACTTACCGTCGTTTACACGACATGTACTCGGCAACCTTCAAGCGGAAGCCCAACGTGGGTGTCGGCCACGACCTACCTAATCACCTAAGCCTCTAGTCCAGGTTTATCGCCTATCCAGGTTCCATCCGCAGGGAGTCCGGCCGAGGTTTCCCATACGGCCCCGAACGATGTGAACAGGGTTCCCGAAATACCTAACGGGTATTCAGTACACCGTGCCACGTACCTATCGCATCACAGCCCACCCCTACGGTCAGCGCTGTCCACGGCCTCCAGTAGGCTACAAACACCAGAAACTACTTGCAACTCCTGGACGGAGAACTAGGGTGAATAAGAAGCCGAGAGGGTCCATTGGTTTCGGGCCCAATGCATGGTAGTAGCTGATTCTTAAATCACACATACAGATCTCAGTGCTTAAGGTCGGCTTCAATGAAACAACCCACCATGTACTCCTACATGGCCTCTCATCGATACCTTTACCAAATCGTGTTCACCACACCACTCTCATTACTGACATAACATTTCACTCTAGCCCATCACCCAGATGAACCAGACCTGACACGACTCTAAGCATAGCAGGCATAGCAAGGTAGGAACAACACATACATATGGCTCAATCAACTCCTACACATGCTAGTGGGTTTCATCTAGTTACTGTGGCAATGACAGGTCATGCAGAGGAAATGGGTTCAACTACCGTAGCACACAGCAGTTTGAATCGCGTTGTCTTAATGCAGTAAAAGAGAGCAAGAGCGAGAACATGGGATTGTATCGATATGATCAAATGGTTGGTTGCTTGCCTGATGGTTCGATGCACTGATACGGTTCTTCGTTAGGGTAATCACGGTACTCCTCGGAGGCAGAACCTGTCGCAAAGGACACCGACACACAACCATCACCAAACAATGTGCAACAATATGATGCATGGCTAACTAGGATGTGACAACTCACCCCCACTCAAAAGAATCTCGTCCCGAGATTTGGGTTCCTCCGGGAAGAAGGCGGGGTACTCGAGTCGAAGACGATCCTCCCTTTCCCAAGTTGCTTCATCCTCAGAATGGTGCGACCATTGAACCTTGAGAAACTTGATATTATGACGTCGAGTGGTACGCTCGGCCCGATCGAGGATACGAATGGGGTACTCTCGATATGTAAGATTATCTTGGAGATCAAGCGTTTCGTAGTCTACTCCACGGATAGGATCCGAGAAGCAACGCCTGAGTTGAGAAACGTGGAAGACATCATGGACTCTGGAGAGATGCGGAGGTAGTTCCAGCTGGTAGGCAACTTCTCCTCGTTTGGCGAGAATGCGAAAAGGTCCAATGTAACAAGGAGCCAATTTGCCTTTGATACCGAAACGATGGGTTCCCTTCAGAGGGGTGACCCGAAGATAAGCCTTCTCGTCAACCTCGAAAGTCATAGCCTTATGCTTTCGGTCATATTGACTCTTTTGACGGGATTGGGCTGTTTTCAACTTTTCACGAACGATGCGAACTTGTTCTTCTGCTTCCTGAATCATGTCCGGGCCAAAGAATTGTCTTTCCCCGGTCTCTGACCAGTTAAGGGGTGTTCGACACCGTCGTCCATAGAGAACTTCAAAAGGGGCTTTACCCAAGCTAGATTGATAGCTGTTGTTGTAAGCGAATTCGGCAAATGGAAGGCACTTCTCCCAGTCCATTCCGAATGAGATAACAGAGGCTCGAAGCATGTCTTCTAGAATTTGGTTGACGCGTTCCACTTGACCACTCGACTGAGGGTGGAAGGCGGTGCTAAAGGAGAGACGAGTTCCCATAGCATTTTGGAAACTTTCCCAAAATCGAGAGGTGAAGAGACTTCCTCGATCCGAGTTAATTTCCAAAGGAACACCATGGAGAGACACTATTCGGGAGATGTATAAGTCTGCCAGCTGACTAGCGGTTATACTCTCACGAACAGGTAAGAAATGGGCTACTTTGGAAAGACGATCGACAACGACGAAGATAGCATTATTCCCTCTCTTGGTCCTGGGAAAACCGGTAATGAAATCCATACCAATTTTATCCCATTTCCATTCAGGAATAGCTTAAGGGTTGAAGGGTGGCAGCAGGCCGTTGGTGCTCTGCTTTAACACGACGACAGACGTCGCAATTTGCAATATACTGAGCAATTTCTCTCTTCATCCTAGTCCACCAGAACCTCTGGCGTAGGTCCTGATACATCTTAGTACTACCGGGATGAATGGTGAGAGGAGATTCATGAGCCTCCTTAAGGATCAACTGCCGTAGATGCTGGTTCTTGGGAACCACTAGACGGTTCTCAAGGTACACAACACCATGATCATTTGTGGAGAAACAACTAGCACCTCCGCTAGCAATGTTCTCCTTGATCTTAGCTATTCCCTTATCTCGCTTCTGGGCAGCAATGATTTGATCCGTAAGAGTAGGTTTCGCCACCAAGGTGGAAAGAAATCCTTGAGGAACAATGTGAAGGTTAAGCTTCCGAAATTCCTCATGGAGAAGCGGTTGACTTTGTTGTAACATCAGATTGTTACAATAAGATTTACGACTTAGCGCATCAGCCATGACGTTGGCTTTCCCTGGGGTGTAGGTTATTCCTAAGTCGAAATCTGTGATCAACTCGACCCAACGTCTTTGCCTGAGATTCAAATCCGGTTGGGTGAAGATGTACTTCAAACTTTGGTGATCAGTGAATATTTCGCAACGATTACCGAGGAGGTAATGTCGCCAGGTTTTAAGTGCATAGACTACGGCTGCAAGCTCTAGATCATGAGTAGGATAATTCTCCTCATGTGGGTGCAATTGCCGTGAAGTGTAGGCAATTACGTGTCGATCTTGCATGAGAATGCAACCTAGTCCTTGTCGCGAGGCGTCGCAGTAGATAACAAAGTCCTTGGAGAAGTCTAGCGGTACCAGTACGGGAGCAGAAGTCAGGCATCTTTTCAGTTCCTGAAAGCTGTGCTCACATTGTGGAGTCCACTCGAACTTCTTATCTTTCTTGAGGAGTTCGGTTAGAGGTTTAGCAACTTTGGAGAAGTTCTCGACAAAGTGACGACAATAGCTCGCTAAGCCCAGAAAGCTCCGAACTTGCTTGACCGATTCAGGTGGAGTCCAATTAAGGACGGCTTGAACTCGCTCAGGGTTAACAGCAATACCTTTACCAGATATTACATGACCCAGATAGGTCACTTCTGGCAACCAGAATTCACATTTAGAAAATTTGGCATAAAGGCGATGCTCTCGAAGTTTCTGCAACACTAGCCTTAGATGTTCGGCATGTTCTTCCTCGTTCTTGGAGTAGATGAGTATATCATCGAGGTAAACTACAACGAATTTATCCAAATACTCCATGAAGATTGAGTTCATTAACCGAGAAAAAGTGGCTGGAGCGTTGGTTAAACCGAAGGACATGACGGTGTACTCGTATTGGCCATAACGAGTAACAAAGGCCGTTTTAGGAATGTCTCCGTTTCTGATTTTGATTTGATGGTAGCCCAACCTCAAATCCATTTTGGAGAAGACTGAAGATCCAGCGAGCTGATCATACAGGTCGTTGATCCTGGGAAGCGGATATTTGTTCTTGATTGTGACCAAATTGACAGGTCGGTAATCTACAACCATCCGGTCCGTACCATCCTTCTTCTTGACGAATAGGACGGGGCAAGCCCACGGAGATGAACTAGGTCGGATGAAACCCTTTTTCAAGGACTCATCGAGTTGTTTCTTAAGCTCGGCTAGTTCTAGGGGTGCCATCTTATAGGGTCTTCTAGCAATCGGAACGGTTCCTGGAATGAGGTCTATTACGAACTCAACATCCCTGTCAGGTGGAACACCTGGCAGTTCTTCTGGGAAGACATCCGGGAAGTCACGGACTACCGGAACGTCCTCAAGGTCTGGCAAAGGGCTGGCGTTAAGAGAATATAATTGTCGCTTAGCTATTCGGGTCAAGACATTGAATATCTTCCCCGAAGGATGGGTGAGTTGAACAGTCCTAGAGAAGCAATCAATTTTGGCTTGATGAGCTGACATCCAGTCCATACCCAGAATGATATTGATATCTGAAAATTTAAGGGCTATCAAAGAGGCAAGGAAAACAAGTCTGTCGACTTGGATTACATTTCCATGGCTTACTCTAGAAGTTTGCCATTTGGATCCCAGAGTTTGAATTACCATAGAAGTTGGCATATCACCGAATGCGACGTTATGCAAGCGAGCATAGTTTTCAGATATAAAAGAATGAGAGGCTCCTGTATCGAAAAGAACAGATGCCGGGTGGCAATTAACAAGAAGCGTACCGAGAACGACGTTGGGATCCTCTTGAGCTTCTTCGGCAGAGATACAGTTGACATGGCCACGTGTAGCGGTGACCGGCTTGGCGTGGAATACTTTTCCTGTCGGCTTGCCACGGCCAACAGCTTTAGCAGATTGATTGGGGTTGGTCTGGGGACACTCACGCATATAGTGGCCAGATTCCCCACACTTGAAACAAGTCACGGAACTGGTACGTGGAGGAGCATTGTTGGTTGGACCCCCATAGGGCTTGGCCGGTGCAGACTGCTGAACGGGGCGAGGCGCCTGGAAGGATGGCCTCGGTGTGAACCTGGGTGGCAGGGCGGTGTTGGGTACCCACACGCGGCGCTTCTGAGGACCAGCACCGGATGAGGAACCCATATCACGGCCATGCTTGCGTGTTGCATCATAGTCAGTCTGACCAGTTTCAGCACTGATGGCTTTGTTGACAAGTTTCTGAAAAGATGTGCACTCATGCAGACGGAGGTCACGGTGAAGATCAGGACTAAGGCCCTTACGGAACCTTGCTTGCTTCTTAGCGTCAGTAGAAACTTCCTCGGTTGCATATCGTGCGAGATTACCAAACTCCCTGCTGTAAACATCCACAGAAAGTCGGCCTTGGGTGAAACTGCAAAATTCTTCACGTTTGCGGTCCATGAGACCCTCCGGAATATGATGCTCACGGAAAGCCTCGCTGAACTCAGCCCAAGTAGTGACATGGCCCGCTGGGCGCATAGCTCCATAATTTTCCCACCATAGACTGGCGGGGCCTTCAAGATGATATGCAGCAAAGGTGACCTTGTCAGCTTCCGCTACCAGCGCGGAACGCAGTTTATGAGAGATACTGCGAAGCCAGTCATCAGCGTCGAGAGGCTCGACGGAGTGGTGGAACGTGGGTGGATGTAATTTGATAAAATCACTGAGTGACACCACGTTAGTCCTCTGATGGTGTGCCGTGTTCTGTTCAATACGCTCCAACAAACGGTTGGTCTCCCGCTTGTTTCTCTCAGCTTCCATCATAACCTCGGCTAGTGAAGGAGGATGAGGCAGATTTTCATTCCTGCCTTCACTGCCTTCGGCCTGCTCTTGAGAAGCAGGGTTAGCGCGCGTGTTGACCATCCTAGGTAACAAGACAATGATTTAGTCAGAATGATAAAATTCCGACATAGGATACAGAATGTAAGGAATAACTCGAAATGCAAGATGATCATCCGTATGACATGGTAAAAACAGAACTGCTTCTTTTATTCCATCGTCATACACACCATACAGGGTTTAGTACAAGACCAAACAAAGTACTATTACGGTGAGAAAAGGATTACATCTCATCGGAGGCATTCCAAGCTCCTATACATTATTATTATTTTTACACCTCCGGAAAGAGTACAAACTAGGTCATATCCCACGAGTCACGCGGGACGATAGACGACACAGCTAGTGCGAACTAGTGATACTACCACTAACTCAGACCGATCCGTAGTAGTCCTCGTAGAAGTCACCTCCATAGCCTAGAAGCTCAACATGATCATCCGGAAACAGACGATCTCGCGGAGCTTGTGGACCATAGGGGCTAGGATGAGGTCTTGGACCAACAGACGGTGGCCTGCGGGGACCGCGAGGTGGGGTGATGCCTCCTACATCACGCCAAACCATCACGTCTGGCAGAGCAGATCTCACAGGATAGAGATCGCGCATATCTGAGAATCCAGCTTGCACCGCCGGTGCGAACCGAGTCAAAGTGGCCCAGTGGTCAGCACGGGTATTGAAAAGCTCTAACCTTAAGGCCCGATTTTCACGGTCCTTATCCTCGAGCATCTCAGCAGTGGTGCGAGTCCGTGAATCCTCCTGAGTGGGGTCAGCATAAATAGCCTGGAGATACCCTTGTGCTCCCGGAAGTGATCCTGGCATATACCGGAAATCAGAGTCCCGAAATATACCAGATCTGACTCGCATAATGGTCATCATAGAGTAGGCGGCGTCCTGCACAGCCATCTCAATGGTAACCCCGAGTCCATAAGAGCAGTGAAGAGGCTCGGTGGATCCAGGATAAGATGGAAATATCCTGACAGTGCAGAGATACTGGCTTTGATTAAAGTCCCGAAATTGCTCTTCGACCATGTACTCAGGATACCAGCGGTATCCAGCCTCAGTCATTACCCTAACCAACTTGGCAGTATGGCCGGGTACATCTAGGCATCGAGTCAGGCGAACCACTTGATTGAGGTCGCGAGTGGCCATCTGAAAGCACAATCATAATGCAAAGGCATTAGAATTTCTAGCAAAATTTCGGCAGCATAACAGCTGTAAATGCTCAAAAAGGATTTGAGACATTTGACAAAGGATTTCATACACACTCAACATCATCATATCAAAGTTCTGAGACCATCCTAGCAACATAATGTGGTAGTAGAACTGAACTAGGCTTGTATCCATCAAACTTATAAGGTACTACTGATTAGTAACACGTGATCCTGATAGAGAGAATAGATCCTAATTCCTTAACCCCCGGTGGAAGAATGGACTGACTCAGATCAGAATGTCATAAGATAAAGAAGTAAAAAGAGCCTTACGTTCCAACCCACAAACAATTCCCCTACATATAACTAAAGAATTTCTAGACACAACATCGACCAGTTTGGCTTGGAGAACCTACAGGCAGTCCGGCTCTGATGCCAACGCTGTCAGGACCCCGACTCGATGTCACATCGATCTAGCCGGTAACACCTCATATCACTTTGCGGCCTCACGCACGGTATCCCCACGGGTGTCGCCTTACCTTTGCCCGGGACCGTTTGCGCCTTTTGGCTCACGTATATGATAGTGTCGCTAGCATCCATATGATAAAGAGCCCGGGCTGACATGACTAGTCGTAAACCCAAAGTGGCACAGACTTACAGGGACAGGCATCCAGGACCCAGCTTCGAACGTGTCGGTCATCAGCAAGTGGGTCCGGGCTGTAGCACTGGGCTAGCAGGACTCCAGTAAACCAGGCTGTAGCGGGCTAACAGGACTCCGGTACTCAAAGCGTGACATTTCCCCGAAGGGACAGACACAGGAACGAAGAAGGACACATGCCGGCCAGCCTAAGTGTTCCAGAGCAGTAGCAAGCTACCATGGCTCAGCGGTAACACTAGGAGACATTTCCCGGTAAGAGAGGCTACTAAAGATAAACAACTAGATAGTCAGATCCCACACATACCAAGCATTTCAATCATACACACAATATGCTCGATATGTGCAAATACAACGAAGCATGACAACATGACTCTACGACACAAGTACTTTATTTAAGGCTCAGGGAGCCATACATAACATACACGAAGGTACGGGTCTCACGACCCAACATACAAGTCATACAGTCATACAAACCAGCAGCGGAAGTAACTTGTCTGAGTACAGACAACTAGTAAAATAAAAGAGGCTTGGGAAGCCTAGCTATACTACAAGGTCCTTCACAAGCTCAGGGTCACCACCTGGGTCTTTAGCCTACTCGTTGATGTCAACGTCTACATAGAACCCATCAGAAGGGGTTGCAGCGTCTTCTGTAAAAATGTAGATTATAGCAACATGAGTACAAAGGTACTCAGCAAGACTTACATCAGATCCTACATACATGCTTAGTATCAAGAAGGGTTGGTGGAGTTATTGCAGCAAGCCAGCTTTGACTCTTGGCTAGACTATCCTACGATACTCCAACTTGAAATGGTTTTGCGCACACGAGTCCACTACTCACCACTTCAATACACCACCGAGGATCCACCTCCGTCTTTCTACGGAAGAGCCATCCTCGGCACTCACTCTTATCTTGAGGCTTTTAGTAGTTTCCATTTACTTGTCTATGAACTGTATAGGCAACCAAGTAGTCCTTTACCGCGGACGCGGCTATTCGAATAGATCATGTTAACCCTGCAGGGGTGTACTCCTTCATACACGCTCCCACCACTTACCGTCGTTTACACGACATGTACTCGGCAACCTTCAAGCGGAAGCCCAACGTGGGTGTCGGCCACGACCTACCTAATCACCTAAGCCTCCAGTCCAGGTTTATCGCCTATCCAGGTTCCATCCGCAGGGAGTCCGGCCGAGGTTTCCCATACGGCCCCGAACGATGTGAACAAGGTTGCCGAAATACCTAACGGGTATTCAGTACACCGTGCCACGTACCTACCGCATCACAGCCCACCCCTACGGTCAGCGCTGTCCACGGCCTCCAGTAGGCTACAAACACCAGAAACTACTTGCAACTCCTGGACGGAGAACTAGGGTGAATAAGAAGCCGAGAGGGTCCATTGGTTTCGGGCCCAATGCATGGTAGTAGCTGATTCTTAAATCACACATACAGATCTCAGTGCTTAAGGTCGGCTTCAATGAAACAACCCACCATGTACTCCTACATGGCCTCTCATCGATACCTTTACCAATTCGTGTTCACCACACCACTCTCATTACTGACATAACATTTCACTCTAGCCCATCACCCAGATGAACCAGACATGACACGACTCTAAGCATAGCAGGCATAGCAAGGTAGGAACAACACATACATATGGCTCAATCAACTCCTACACATGCTAGTGGGTTTCATCTAGTTACTGTGGCAATGACAGGTCATGCAGAGGAAATGGGTTCAACTACCGTAGCACACAGCAGTTTGAATCGCGTTGTCTTAATGCAGTAAAAGAGAGCAGGAGCGAGAACATGGGATTGTATCGATATGATCAAATGGTTGGTTGCTTGCCTGATGGTTCGATGCACTGATACGGTTCTTCGTTAGGGTAATCACGGTACTCCTCGGAGGCAGAACCTGTCGCAAAGGACACCGACACACAACCATCACCAAACAATGTGCAACAATATGATGCATGGCTAACTAGGATGTGACATGGCGGTAGAACTGGAGGTGTGTCAACAAGGACCCAAATGTCCATATTGTCTTGGTCGATGTCAGGATCACCAAGATCCATGGTGACAAGCATACCCTCATCAAAACCATACATCTTGCAAAATGCTTCCCAATTTTTGCAACCAAAATGGGTCACGCTCCCAGAATTATACATATTTACTTCAAAATCCACATCATGATGAGTCCTTAGGTGAATTTTCTTTGTTTCATAATAATTTTCATGGTCTTCAAAATCCATCCTCTCCAAGACATAGCGTCTTGCATGGCATGGGATAAGCTATACTCGAATTGTAAAAGATGAAAATTACACATTAAAATAGTTGAAGTCATGCTTAATTATGAAAAAAACACTTGTCGTCGTTGTGTACCGTTTCAACTTCGAAGTTCTCCTCGAGCTTAATGCTGAAGCACCGATCATCGTCCAGGTGAGGCCTGTCGCACAGACCTCGATCGTCGTGGCACCAGCCGCACTCCCCCGGGAGACTTTCGTCGTCCGATGACGACACTTCCTACGTTCATAATTCAAAACTACATCATCTCTTGCGTCCGATGACTTGTGCATTTTCAGCCAGGCCTAGTAGAGTTGGCCTAAAAACATTTCTTTCTTTAAGACTGCTACATCCATCTCAAGTTTTTATGGTCAAGGGTTAGCAGGGCCATCCAAATAGAAGTTTGTGATATTGCCTAGGTGTTTTGGGATGAAACCTGTTAGTGTGTTGTCGCTAGGTGTTTTGGGATGGAACCAGTAGCTTCCTTGTAACCCACAAAAGACAAAGGAAAAGGGGTGAAAAGGGGGAGATGGTTAGCTTTGATGAGCAGGCAGCATCTTCCTAACCCCCTTCTTCTTGTCTCCTCTCACTATCTCTCTCACACACATGGCAAGCAAGGGTGTCTGAGTGTGTGAAAAAAATACTAAACTAATCTAACCACTAAAGAACTAGATCACTACTATTGGTTGATGTCAAGATACATGCTGATTAATTTTTGTTTCGGTTGAGAATCGGGCACCTTCTAAGTCAAGAAAATTGGGCATTAACTTTGCTAACTTTCTTGACCTAGGAGTGCCCCAATCTCAATCGAAACGGAAATTAATCAACATTTCAGGAGAAAGGGGTAATGAAGTGATGGGGAAAATGTGACAGGCACCACAATGTGATCACAGAAACAAAGCAGAACCACTGGTGTTGGATTCACAGTGTAAATCATGGATGAAAAGGTCACATACAATATGGTCCTTTGCTTTCATTTGGACGAAATAAAAGTTCACATGAATGGCTACTTGACTGAATGGTGCCAGGTAAACAAACTCCCAAAGTCCATATCCATAACAAAATATAGCAAAATATTGAAACCTTTGGTAAGCATTATATTACAAAAAAACAAGTTATGCAGTACTATACAATATCCATAACCAGAAAACAAGACATGCATATTCTTAGGAAGAGTAAAATAGTCCTGCATTCTTGGCAGTTGTCTCATCATCATATCATAAGAAAAATTTGTATTCTTATTCTTATTTACTCCTTGCATTTTCATTCTTCTTCTTACTATCAAAATTCAGAGTAAATTCTAGTCTTATTTGTACTGCTTGTGCTTGTAGTAGTAAGATTCAGGAGTAGGAGATCACAAAAAGTACAGTCCATAGGTAATACAAGGGTAGCATATGCTCCAGTTTTGCAATTCTATAGATAATACAAGGGTCATAGTGTTCGTTGTGACAAGAAAGGCACATCAGTGCATAGAGCTAGCAATCGGCCAAGCAACCTCTAGATGTACACACAAATTGGAAAAAAATACAGTACAGATTTTACAAAGGAACGACAGGTTGTACAATCAAGTTCAAAATCATAAAAGGAGCACTTGGGGTACAGATGCAGTTCAGAACTTAGATGCTCGGCACACGAGACACATTCCTTTTCATGCTCCTTGGCCAAAACTCAGAACAACACAACTACAACCACCATCACCAGCTCTAACCCACTACGTTTTGCATTTCTGCCAAATGCCTAATAGAAACACAGGATCATCAGCTCACTGCTGGAAAGAACTGCTGCATTTTTCATTTATACGAAGTGCATCCATCATCCAAAAGAAATGCAAGATCATCTCATCGCAAGCACCAACCACATCATAGAGATGAATGAATTGCAGAATAGCAACAACCTGATGACTACTATAACCAGTTCACTGAAGAAACAAAAAGATCCATGGAAGAACTCACCTCGATGGATGCGGTCGCAAACGAGGTCGTAGACGGCGGCGGAGCAGAGACGAGGTCGCATACGTGGTCGTGGTGCTCCGGTGGACGCGGCTGCATCAATTGTTTGAATTGACATTTAATCAAACACCTCACATGCAAGAATAGAAGGTGGAGACAGAGAAGAGAGGGGATCGAGCAGAGAAGGAGAGGGCAAGGAGGGAGGAGCAGAGAGGGAGAGGGCAGGGCACGGTGTCTCACCGATGACGTCAGAGGAGAGGCCCCGACGAGCACGTCTACAGCGGCGAGCACGTCTACTGGGGGAGGCGGGCGAGCACGTCTACAGCGGCGAGTTCGGCTCTGCTTCCTCGAGGAAGAAGAGGTGGAGGGGTCGAGCACCATCGCGCCCTGCTTCGCAGCTCGCCGCGTTGCCTGTCACTTGTCGCCTCACATGGTGGAGCTCGAGCGGAGAGGCGCCGCGGGTTTCAAGGGTTTCGGGGGCTGGGAAGGCGAAGGAGGGGGTGGGTGGGTGCGGCGAAGGCGAGGGAGGGGGTGGGTGGAGGTGGCGGAGCCCGGGAGCGAGGTCGCCGGTGGGTGGCGGCGGCGGTGCGGTGTTGGAAGGGGATCGACGGCGGTGGCGAGAGGCGAGGGGATGGGAGAAGGACAAACAGTTGGCGAGATGGACAGCACACACATACATACAGAGGGGAGAAGGTTAGCAATGGCGCACCATCTAGGGGTGCGCCATAAACATAGTGATAGCAATGGCGCACCTTCCCCTGGTGCGCCATTACTAACTTTTTTTGATTTTTATGAATATTTATGAATATTCACAAATTTGTTATTTGAAAATATTTATGAATATGGAAAAATATCATCAAATTTGTTATTTGTAAATATTTGTGAATATGAAAAAATATCATCAAATTTGTTATTTGAAAATATATTTTTTGGATTTTTAGTTGCATCTAATAATTTGAAAATATCATTACTAGTTTACAAAACAATAAAAATATAATTGTTAGTAGTGGCGCACCTTGGTTATGGTGTGCCATTACTAGTTTGAACTAGTAATGGCGCACTGTACCCTGGTGCGCCATTACTAGTTTTGGAAAAAAATGTTAGTGATGGCGCACCATGTGTGTGATGCATTATTACTGGTTAAACTATTAATGGTGCACTGTGCGCTGGTGCACCATTAATAGTTTTGGAAAAATAAAAAAAATAAAATTTGCTAGTAATGGCGCACCGTGTGTGTGGTGTGCCATTAGTAATGAGGACACTAATGGCGCACCTGTATCTGGTGCGCCACTGCTATATAGCAGTGGCGCACCACATACATGGTGCGCCATTAATGTCCATATTGGCTACAGCCCTTTTCCTAGTAGTGCCTCCTCCACTCTCGACGCCGCTGCTCTGCCCGTGCGTAGCCCGCCGCCCTGGAGCACGCGAAGAAGGCGACGGCGATGGCGAAGGCAAGAAGGCGGCTCAGGGGACGTCATCCGATCCGGTCTGCCGCCGGGCTGGATCCAGGGAGACTGGATCCGCTCCACCGTCGAGCGGGATGACCTGGAAAAGCTCGTTGAGGATGGTATGATTGCTGACAAGTCTTGGAGATTGCCGGAGGGGGAATCTGAGCCCCAGCCGCGCGAGGGTGAGCATGTCCTCCTCACCACCCATGTCGACCGAGGTTTCTCTCTTCCTCCGCACCCGTTCTTTAGGGGTTTCTTGAACTTCTTCGGTTCCCAAATCCACCCCCCAAACACCATTACGTATCTTGCTGCTTTCATCTCGTTGTGTGAAAATTTCTTAGGTTGCCAACCACGCTAGGGTTTGTTCAAGCATATCTTTACTTGTCGATCCCAGTCGGTGAAGAAAGCCCATCCGACTGACAAAAAGACGCATGTAATTCAGATGTGCTGTGGTTTATGGATTCAAACTAGAGGTAGGAGTACTTTTCCTTCCATTACCCTTCCCGAGTCAGTTCAGGGATGGCAGTCGACCTGGTTCTACTGCAAAGAAGTTCCGACTCCTGGCCAGTCGACCGGTCTCCCCCTTTCACTATGGAATGACTCTGCCAACCTTCTTCATTGACTGTGACACCCGAGGAGAGAGGTGAGGTGTCTTTTAGTTGAACAGGTCGTCAACTTGGTCCGGGAGGGGGTGAGTGGCATGGATCTGTTGGAGGTGTTCCTCAGTCAAGGCATCTAGCCTCTCCAAGCCTGAGACCACCCGATGTGGATGTACTCATGCCCTGGAGACACCGCTCGGGTCCACTAGGAACAAGGACAACCCTAGGGGGTCCAGGAGAGTTCGGCCATTCGACACCAACCATGAGCCGGAAGAGGTTATGCTCAAAATACCGACTGCTTTCTTCTTTTAATCTGCAATTGCTCTTAAATCTAACTGACTCTTACTGACTTGCACCTCGCAGATTTATACCAAGATGTATTCGATGGCGAACGAGGAACAGCTCCAGGAAGGAGAGGAGAGCACAAACGAAAGTGGCGATTGGCAATCCCTAGATGACAATGAAGATGACAGCGAGGACTCGGGCGACAGCAAGGAGGTCGACTCACCGCCCCTCTCAGAACGTCTCCAACGTATCTATAATTTTGATTTCTCCATGCTATGTTATCTACTGTTTTGGGAAATATTGGGCTTTATTATCCACTTTTATATTATTTTTGGGACTAACCTATTAACCGGAGGCCCAACCCAGAATTGCTGTTTTTTTGCCTATTTCAGTGTTTCGAAGAAAAGGAATATCAAACGGAGTCGAAACGGAATGAAATCAATTGGAGAAGTTATTTTTGGAAGGAAATCTGCCGGATGGACTTGGACCCCACGCCAGCAGCCAAGGGAGGTGCTCACGAGGGTGGGGGCGCCCCAATAGGGCGTGCCCCTGCCTCGTGGGACCCCCGAAGCTCCACCGACGTATTTCCTGCACCCATATATACTCACATACCCTAAAACTTCCAGAACACACAATAGATCGGGATTCCGCCGCCAGAAGCCTCCGTAGCCACCGAAAGCCAATCTAGACCTGTTCCGGCACCCTGCCGGAGGGGGAATCCCTCTCCGGTGGCCATCTTCATCATCCCGGTGCTCTCCATGACGAGGAGGGAGTAGTTCTCCCTCGGGGCTGAGGGTATGTACCAGTAGCTATGTGTTTGATATCTCTCTCTCGTGTATGTTTTGGTGAGCTTTGATATCTAGTACGAACTCTAGGGCTGTTTGAGATGATACGATCTTGATGTATCGCGAGCTTTGCTATTATATTTGGATCCTATGATGTTTCTTCCCCCCTCTACTCTCTTGTAATGGATTGAGTTTCCCCTTTGAAGTTATATTATCGGATTGAGTCTTTAAAGATTTGAGAACACTTGATGTATGTCTTGCCGTGGATATCTGTGGTGACAATGGGATATCACGTGATTCACTTGATGTATCTTTTGGTGATCAACTTGCGGGTTCCGCCCATGAACCTATGCAAAGGGGTTGGCACACGTTTTCGTCGTGATTCTCCAGTATAAACTTTGGGTCACTCTTTGAGGTTCTATGTGTTGGTTGAATAGATGAATATGAGATTGTGTGATGCATATCGTATAATCATGCCCATGGATACTTGAGGTGACATTGGAGTATCTAGGTGACATTAGGGTTTTGATTGATTTGTGTGTTAAGGTGTTATTCTAGTACGAACTCTAGGGCTGTTTGTGACACTTATAGGAATAGCCCAACGGATTGATTAGAAAGAATAACTTTGAGGTGGTTTCGTACCCTACCATAATCTCTTCGTTCGTTCTCCGCTATTAGTGACTTTGGAGTGACTCTTTGTTGCATGTTGAGGGATAGTTATGTGATCCAATTATGTTATTATTGTTGAGAGGACTTGCACTAGTGAAAGTATGAACCCTAGGCCTTGTTTCCTAGCATTGCAATACCGTTTACGCTCACTTTTACCATTAGTTACCTTGCTGTTTCTATAATTTCAGATTACAAAAACTATTATCTACTATCCATATTGCACTTGTATCACCATCTCTTCACCGAACTAGTGCACCTATACAATTTACCATTGTATTTTGTGTGTTGGGGACACAAGAGACTCTTTGTTATTTGGTTGGAGGGTTGCTTGAGAGAGACCATCTTGATCCTACGCCTCCTACGGATTGATAAACCTTAGGTCATCCACTTGAGGGAAATTTGCTACTGTCCTACAAACCTCTGCACTTGGAGGCCCAAGAACGTCTACAAGAAGAAGGTTGTGTAGTAGACATCGAGCTCGTTTCTGTCCCTGTTGCCGGGGAGGTTAGTCCTTGAAGGTATATCTTTAGATCTTGCAATCGAGTCTTTTAGTTTCTTGTTTTATCACTAGTTTAGTTTATAAAAGAAAATTACAAAAAATGGAATTGAGTCTACCTCATACGCTTCATCTTTTTAATATCTTTCGTGAGTATGATGGAAAGGAAAATTGTGCTCAAGTGCTAGAAGAAGAAATCTATAAAATGTTTGGCACTAAATATTTGAATGATGAGCACGATTGCAATGTTGTTAGTATGAATTCCTTGAAAATCCATGATGCTAATGATATGCAAAGCCACAAGCTTGGGGAAGCTATGTTTGATGAAGATGATATTTTTTGTTCCCCAAGTTTTGATGAGCAAATTTCTTATGATGAAAGCATGTCTCCTATCTATGATGATTATTGTGGTGACACGTATGCTTTAAAGAATAATAATAACAATGAAACTTGTCATCTTGATTTTAATTTTCAATCCCATGATAGTTACTTTGTTGAGTTTGCTCCCACTATTATTCATGAGAAGAATTTTTCTTATGTGGAGAGTAGTAAATTTTGTATGCTTGTAGATCATGAAAGCAATGCTTTATGTGCTGGTTATATTGTTGAATTCATTCATGATGCTACTGAAAATTATTATGAGGGAGGAATATATTCTTGTAGGAATTGCAATAATATCAAGTTTCCTCTCTATGTGCTTAATGTTTTGAAGTTATGCTTGTTTTACCTTCCTATGCAAGTAGATTCTTGTTCCCACAAGTTGTTTGCTCATAAAATCCCTATGTATAGGAAGTGGGTTAGACTTAAATTTTCTAGTCATATTCTTCATGATGCTCTCTTTATGTTTCAATTCTTATCCTTTATGTGAGCATCATTGAAATCATCATGCCTAGCTGGGGGCGTTAAACGATAGCGCTTGTTGGGAGGCAACCCAAATTTATTTTTGTTCCTTGATTTTTGCTCCTGTTTAGTAATAAATAATTTATCTAGCCTCTGTTATTATTGAGTTTTTATGCTTTTAATTAGTGTTTGTGCCAAGTAGAACCATTGGGAAGACTTGGGCAAAGTCTTGTTGATCTTGCTGTAAAAAACAGAAACTTTAGCGCTCACGAGAATTGCTGCCATTTTTATTTGGAGAGTGCTATTTAGTTAATTCTTTCTGAATATGATTAATAAATAAATTACTCAGGTCCAGCAATTTATTTTAGAATTTTATGTGTTACAGAAGTATACGTTTGATCCAGATTACTACAGACTGTTCTGTTTTTGACAGATTCTGTTTTTCATGTGTTGTTTACTTATTTTGATGAATCTATGACTAGTAAAAGAGTTTATAAACCATATAGAAGTTGGAATAGAGTAGGGTTAACACCAATATAAATAAAGAATGAGTTCATTATAGTACCTTGAAGTGGTGATTTATTTTCTTATACTAACGGAGCTTACGAGTTTTCTGTTAAGTTTTGTGTTGTGAAGTTTTCAAGTTTTGGGTAAGTATTCGATGGACTATGGAATAAGGAGTGGCAAGAGCCTAAGATTGGGGATTCCCAAGGAACCCCAAGGTAATATTCAAGGATAGCCAAGAGCCAAAGCTTGGGGATGCCCCGGAAGGCATCCCCTCTTTCGTCTTCGTTCATCGGTAACTTTACTTGGAGCTATATTTTTATTCACCACATGATATGTGTTTCGCTTGGAGCGTCAATTTATTTTGTTAGGATTTGATTGCTGTTATTTAGAACAATGTTTTTCATCTTTTATTTCAATAAAAGTGGCATTGATAGCCTTTACTATGCCTATTTTAGAAGTCCACATGTTGCTGTTTGAAAACAGAAAGTTTACCGCTGTTGCAATAATTCCCTAGAAAATTCAGAACGTGATAAAATGTTGAAACCTTTTGCATATTAAGATCTGATAAATTTAATAGAGTGGGAATTTTCTTTCATAATTTTTGGAGCTAGGGAAGTATGGATGTTGCTGCATTCTTTACAGACTATCCTGTTTAGGCAGATTGCTGTTATGTTTGCATTGTTTGCATATGTTTGCTTCTTTAATGATTCTATTTGAGGATAGGACTATTAAATATACAGATGCATTTAGTATGAAATGTTGAATAATAATTTTAGTGATTTGCTACAGTAGAGTATGATAAGGTTTTGGCAATGGTTTCTACTAACTTATCTCACGAGTCCTTGTTGAGTTTTGTGTGGATGAAGCTTTTGAGATTTAGGGAGACTGTGATATGAGAGGAATTAAGGAGACACAAAAGCTCAAGCTTGGGGATGCCCAAGGCACCCCAAGATAATATCTCAAGAATTCTCAAGCGTCTAAGCTTGGGGATGGCCCGGTTGGCATCCCACCTTTCTTCTTCAACAACTATCGGTTAGTATCGGTTGATCCTAAGTTTTTGCTTCTTCACATGATGTTTGCTACTCTTAGATGCCATTTTATTTTGCTTTGCTTGCTGTTTGAATAAAATACCAAGATCTGAAATTATTAAATGTTAGAGAGTCTTCACATAGTTGCATAATTATTCAACTACTCATTGATCTTCACTTGTATCTTTCGGAGTAGTTTGTCGATGCTCTAGTGCTTCACTTATATCTTTTAGAGCATGGTGGTAGTTTTTATTTTGAAGAAATAGATGAAATCCCATGCTTCACTTAGATTATTTTGAGAGTCTTAAATAGCATGGTAATTTTCTTAAAATCCTAATATGCTAGGTATACAAGATTAGTAAATGCTTTCTTATGAGTATGTTGAATACTAAGAGAAGTTTGATGCTTGATGATTGTTTTGAGATATGGAGGTAATAATATCAAAGTCGTGCTAGTTGAGTAGTTGTGAAATTGAGAAATGCTTGTGTTGAAGTTTGCAAGTCCCGTAGCATGCACTTATGGAAAATGTTATGTAACAAATTTGAAACATGAGGTGTTATTTGATTGTCCTCCTTATGAGTGGCGGTCGGGGATGAGCGATGGTCTTTTCCTACCAATATATCCCCCTAGGAGAATGCGCATAGTACCGATGTTTTTTATGACTTGTAGATTTTTGCAATAAGTATGTGAGTTCTTTATGACTAATGTTGAGTCCATGGATTTTACGCACTCTCACCCTTCCATCCTTGCTAGCCTCTTCGGTACCATGCATTGCCCTTTCTCACATTGAGAGTTCGTGCAAACTTCGTCGGTGCATCCAAACCCCGTGATATGATACACTCTCTCACACATAAACCTCCTTATATCTTCCTCAAAACAGCCACCATACCTACCTATTATGGCATTTCCATAGCCATTCCGAGATATATTGCCATGCAACTTTCCACCATTCTGTTTATTATGACACGCATCATCATTGTCATATTGCTCTGCATGATCATGTAGTTGACATCATATTTGTGGCAAAGCCACCGTCCATAATTTTTCATACATGTCACACTTGATTCATCGCAATCCCGGTACACTGCCGGAGGCATTCATATAGAGTCATCTTTGTTCTAGTATCGAGTTGTAATCATTGAGTTGTAAATAAATAGAAGTGTGATGATCATCATTTTCTAGAGCATTGTCCCAAGTGAGGAATAAAAAAATAAAAAAGATAAAGGCCATAAAAAAGAGAAGGCCCAAAAAAATAGAAAGGCCATAAAAAAAGAGAAGGCCCAAAAAAATGAAAATGAGAGAAAAAGACAGAAGGGACAATGCTACTATCCTTTTACCACACATGTGCTTCAAAGTAGCACCATGATCTTCATAGTTGAGAGTCTCTTGTTTTGTCACTTTCATATACTAGTGGGAATTTTTCATTATAGAACTTGGCTTGTATATTCCAACAATGGGCCTCCTCAAGTGCGCTAGGTCTTCGTGAGCAAGCAAGTTGGATGCACACCCACTTAGTTTCTTTGGTTGAGCTCTCATACATTTATAGCTCTAGTGCATCTATTGCATGTTAATCCCTACTCCTTGCATCGACATCAATTGATGGCCATCTCCATAGCCCATTGATTAGCCTTGTTGATGTGAGACTTTCTCCTTTTTTGTCTTCTCCACATAACCCCCTCATCATATTCTATTCCACCCACAATGCTATGTCCATGGCTCACGCTCATGTATTGCGTGAAGGTTTATGAGTTTGAGATTACTAAAGTATGAAACAATTGCTCGGCTTGTCATCGGGGTTGTGCATGATGAGATCATTCTTGTGTGACGAAAATGGAGCATGACTAAACTATATGATGTTGTAGGGATGAACTTTCTTTGGCCATGTTATTTTGAGAAGACATAATTGCTTAGTTAGTATGCTTGAAGTATTATCATTTTTATGTCAATATGAACTTTTGTCTTGAATCTTTCAGATCTGAATATTCATACCACAATTAAGAAGAATTGCATTTAAATTATGCCAACTAGCATTCCACATCAAAAATTCTTTCTTTTATCATTTACCTACTCGAGGACGAGCAGGAATTAAGCTTGGGGATGCTTGATACGTCTCCAACGTATCTATAATTTTTGATTGCTCCATGCTATGTTATCTACTGTTTTGGGCAATATTGGGCTTTATTATCCACTTTTATATTATTTTTGGGACTAACCTATTAACCGGAGGCCCAGCCCAGAATTGCTGTTTTTTCCTATTTCAGTGTTTTGAAGAAAAAGAATATCAAACGGAGTCGAAACGGAACGAAATCAACTGGAGAAGTTATTTTTGGAAGCAAAGCTACCGGATGGACTTGGACCCCATGTCAGCAGCCAAGGGAGGTGCTCACGAGGGTGGGGGCGCGCCCCCCTAGGGCGCGCCCCCTGCCTTGTGGGGCCCCCGAAGCTCCACCGATGTACTTCCTGCACCCATATATACTCACGTACCCTAAAACTTCCAGAACACACAATAGATCGGGAGTTCCGCCGCCCGAAGCCTCCGTAGCCATCAAAAGCCAATCTAGACCCGTTCTGGCACCCTGCCGGAGAGGGAATCCCACTCCGGTGGCCATCTTCATCATCCCGGTGCGCTCCATGACGAGGAGGGAGTAGTTCTCCCTCGGGGCTGAGGGTATGTACCAGTAGCTATGTGTTTGATCTCTCTCTCTCGTGTTCTTGAGATGATACGATCTTGATGTATCGCGAGCTTTGCTATTATATTTTGATCCTATGATGTTTCTTCCCCCCTCTACTCTCTTGTAATGGATTGAGTTTCCCCTTTGAAGTTATATTATCGAATTGAGTCTTTAAAGATTTGAGAACACTTGATGTATGTCTTGTCGTGGATATCTGTGGTGATAATGGGATATCACGTGATTCACTTGATGTATCTTTTGGTGATCAACTTGCGGGTTCCGCCCATGAACCTATGCAAAGGGGTTGGCACACGTTTTCGTCGTGATTCTCCAGTATAAACTTTGGGGCACTCTTTGAGGTTCTATGTGTTGGTTGAATAGATGAATCTGAGATTGTGTGATGCATATCGTATAATCATGCCCACGGATACTTGAGGTGACATTGGAGTATCTAGGTGACATTAGGGTTTTGATTGATTTGTGTCTTAAGGTGTTATTCTAGTACGAACTCTAGGGCTGTTTGTGACACTTATAGGAATAGCCCAACGGATTGATTGGAAAGAATAACTTTGAGGTGGTTTCGTACCCTACCATAATCTCTTCATTCGTTCTCCGCTATTAGTGACTTTGGAGTGACTCTTTGTTGCATGTTGAGGGATAGTTATGTGATCCAATTATGTTATTATTGTTGAGAGGACTTGCACTAGTGAAAGTATGAACCCTAGGCCTTGTTTCCTAGCATTGCAATACCGTTTACGCTCACTTTTACCATTAGTTACCTTGCTGTTTCTATAATTTCAGATTACAAAAACTATTATCTACTATCCATATTGCACTTGTATCACCATCTCTTTGCTGAACTAGTGCACCTATACAATTTACCATTGTATTGGGTGTGTTGGGGACACAATAGGCTCTTTGTTATTTCGTTGCAGGGTTGCTTGAGAGAGACCATCTTCATCCTATGCCTCCTACGGATTGATAAACCTTAGGTCATCCACTTTAGGGAAATTTGCTACTGTCCTACAAACCTCTGCACTTGGAGGCCCAACAACGTCTACAAGAAGAATGTTGTGTAGTAGACATCAACGACGACCATGAAGACGTGCCACAGAGGAACACAGGAAGAAGGGCAGTACTTCGAGCAAGAAGGTGCCTACCAGCAAGGTGTCTCACTCGACTTCAGCGCCAGAACCAGTCGCCTAGAAATCTGGGGATCCAATTCGGGCTTCCGTTTATTTTGTCGATCTTGTGTCGACTGATCGTCCTTCAGCGTCGACCTCTCAGTCCCCTGCTCTGACTGTGCAACTCCAGACTTCAGCTCCTCTGGCCGCCTCGACTGTTCCACCAACTCCACTCTTTGTTACCCATCATGTCCCAGAGGACCAAGTAAGCGCTGCTAAGGAAGCCATACACCAAGCAGGCCTTATGATGGAGCGAATGAAGGTGGTGCATGAGGCTAGCAAGGCTGCTTACGATGCCAGCTCTGCCCTTCAAACCAACGTCTAGGTGAGTTGATTTCCGACTGATCTTTAGCTTGATCTTTACTCTGTTAGGTTAAGGTACTTGAAAACTGTTGCTTTACTATTCGTAAGATGTGTGTGGATGAGCGCTTTCAAACCTTATGTGCATCTATCATGAATTTGCACCTTGCATCTTGTTCACCCACTGGGTGTCTTCTTTTTCTTTGTAGCTTTTTCATTTGAATCGACCAGATTGTGTCGAGTGAACTCTTGAGATAGTGAGGGCATGCCGAGTGCACCCATTGGGTGTACTCCCCGAGACCGAGTTGAATGTTTGATTCGGCAGGGGTCTTTCCAAAGTGTTATTTTGCCACGGGACACTAGTGCAGAACCGGGCAATAGCACCGGTTCGTAAGGCCCTTTAGTGCCGGTTTGGTAACTGGCGCTAAAATGTAGGCACTAAAGCCCCCCCCCTTTAGTACCGGTTCAGCATGAACCGGTGCTAAAGGGCAACCACGTGGCACGAGCCAGCTTCGGGGGCAGGGAGCCCTTTAGTACCGGTTGGTGTCACCAACCGGTATTAAAATGTTGGGGGGGGGGTTGGGTTTATGATTTCTTTTTCATTTAATTTTGTGTTTTCCATTTAATTATTTTTCGTTTGCTGGTATTTTACGATACTACATATTGTACACGTCATGCATATATATAAATAGAATTTCTAGTAGAACCGATCATAATATATATATATATATATATCATCGAATGTCTCACAACCACCATTAATTAATTCACACATATATACACACATGTATATATATATACACACACAATTTCTCCTAATTGGTGGCTTCGGAGCCAGTGGCATTAGCCTATCTAATTGGTGCCTTCTGAGCACGATAACAATTGGAAGTGGTTCATGGGGGCAGTAGCGGGTAATAGTATTCTCCTTTGTTGGGATCTATGACCTGGTCGAGCAAAAATCCCGCTATTTCCTCTTGAATTGCTTCTATGCGGTCATGTGCTAGGAGCTTGTCCCGCACCTCTTTGAACTGTTAAGAAGGAGATCAATATACATGTGTATTAGTTGTGTGACTAGATATCGATAATGGGGTAAAAATTGTGAATAGTGTTCTGACAATCGATATCGTACCCGCTCTTGTCTTTGAGATTTGCTCCTTTCGGACGCCATCATGCGAATGTTCTCGCAAACGTAGTATGCACATAGATCATTCCCCGGCGCCTGCTTCAGGGCCTTTACGAGAATGGAATTTGATCAGATAATAATTAATCAAGCATGATAATTAAAGAGATGGCAGCTAGCTAGTACTACTTTATTACTTACCTTGGGTCGATACCATTTCAGACTTTGTTTCCATGGGCCTGGAGTGACCCTGATGAACTTTGCCCAAGCCCTGCCCGCCGACAAACAAAATGAATAAATGGGTTATTAAATAGTTGTTATCAGGAAATGACGAACTAATTAAATAGGCCGAGATATAGTTAATAATGATTGAAATTATCTGTTGACTATCCCCTTCACAATGGTGTAGTCACTTGCTTTCTTAAGTAGCGAGTCTAGTACTTAAACTGTTCCTTCATCAACTTTAATGATTAACAAGATCCAGTGAAATCTGCATGCACACATGTAAGCAAAAACATGTAGCTATAGCTAGTAGGGAAAAACAGGCATATGTAAGCAAAAACATGTAGCTATAGCTAGTAGGAAAAAACAGAATTTGTAGTACAAGACAGTGTGACTCACTGGAAGTTGCAAGGAAGTAGTATATCTTCATTGTATTTGAGTTCCTTGAAGAACTGTAGCATGCTTTCCTCTACACATTTTGCATGATATGGATCTATTTTCCATATGTATTCATTAATGGTATTTGGGTCAACGAACCCAATGCCATAGCGTCCACCTTTTTTCATTTCATAAATCTTCATCCTGCATAATACCATAGAAAAGAATATAGTGAGGATAATTGCAGGTAATGATTGATCAAAATGATCAGCTAGCTTGAGACTTAAATTACAGAAAGAAATCACTTACAGACAATAGCAACTAACGATAGATTTGTCGAGTGCATCTTTATTGTATAGCTGAAAAAGTTCTGAATACTCAACGGTCACAACTTTCTTATGGTAGTAATGCTCCTCGTTGACATTCACCATGAGGGACTCTCGATTGGAAATCTTGGTAATGTCCATGTACCATTGATGCAATTCATACATTCTCGTTGGGAGCTTATTGACCTCCTCTGGCTCGACCAAAGGTTGGCCCTGGGCACATTTCCGTTTTATTTCCTCCTCTCTAGTCGGAGACATGGGCTCGATATCGAGCAGTTGTCCAACAGTGATCCCGATCGATTCAACCTGCACAATATGCTCCTCGGTTATTACCACATCGCCCACCCCGGGATAGTTAACGGTTTGCCCACAATAATATTGGGCGCGCCTACTCTCTTATGTTGTTGGCACAACAAGCAGGGGGACTGATTGCGCCGCCTATTCTCCCAGCTGGGGAAAGGTTTTACCGCTCCTTTTGCCAGTTGATTTGCTCCAGCTCGAGCTCGCCTCTTTCTATAGACGTTCTCGATTTAACTTTCTGAGGTGGCGCTCATAGTCTATGTCAACAGGCTTGGGAGCTGGTGGTCTAGCCATACGAATGAAGTGGTCAATCTTTTCCACAGGCACTTTCTCCCTTGGCGGCGGTGGCGGTTTCAGTGCAAAATGGGCTTCCACCTCGGCCTTCGATATGGCTATGTTTTCCTCCTTGGACTTGTCGTAAGGCCTCTGCGGAAGAGGCGCGAGGCTTGGACCATATTGAAATCGCTTGCCTCCGCCTGTACCTGCAGTACTACCTCGACTTGTACCGCTACGCACCATAGCTGAGGCGGCTCTCTTCCGTGATTGCTGAGGCGGCGAAGACGGCTGATGTGGCTGAGTTGGAGGGAGAAGAGTGGCCTGAAGTTGTGCCGGACTTGGAGGACGAGTGGCCTGAAGCTGTGCCGGACTTGGAGGAGGAGTGGCCTGACGCTTTGCCGGACTTGGAGGAGGAGTGGCCTGACGCATTGGTGGACTTGGAGGAGCGGGAGTCTCCAGATTCGGTGACGGACTACGACGAGGAGTCGGATGACGCGGTGTCGGTGGCCTTCGAAAGATGATGCAATCCTTTCTCCATAGGATGATACGATGGTTGGCCTCTCCTAGTGTGTTCTCATCGTCACCTCCAGGAATGTCAAGCTCTAGCCCCGAATATTGGTCCACCACCTCATCAACCAAGACACGAGCATAGCCCGCTGGAATCGAGTTGCAATGGAAGGTTGCCTCGGGGGGATTTGTAAAAGCAAGGGCGTCCGCCACCTTCATGGATATGTTCTTCATTTTGAAGTGTAGCTCGCAGTTAGTGTTCTCCATGATGTCATCCACTGGGTAGCTATCTAGCAATGCGTCGCCCGGGGCGGAACCCATGCTGCTTCTCGACATGGATGGGACGGTGCTATCCATTGGTGGATCATCCGCTAGCTGCCGAGACCCCCTTTGCTGGCTAAGTGAGTCGATCTGCTCCTGCTGCCGCTGGAATTTGATTGTTAAGTCCGTGTGCGCTGATTCTAGGCCTTGAAGGCGTTCATAGTCTAGCTTCCTCTGCTCCTCCTCCATCTTCCTCTTCTTCTCCTCCGCAATCTTCTTTCTCACACGGGTTTTGTAGTCGGCGTTCCAAACCGAAAACCCCTCATACCACGGAATAGCGCCCATGCCTCGTGTTCTTCCTGGGTGTTCAGGATTTCCCAGGGTACGCGTAAGCTCGTCGTTCTCTCTGTTGGGCTGGAACAACCCGGATCGAGCCTCTTCTATTGCAACAAGTAGCTTATCTTCGGCTCCGTCCAGACATGCCTTCTTCGAAACTTTGCCTGTGTTCGGGTCCAACTCCCCCCATGCGCATAGAACCAAGTCCTGCACCTGGGGGGCCAGCTCAATGTTTCTAGAGTGACACCTGCATCCAGCATCTCTTTCTCAGACTTATCCCACTTAGGCATTCCCACCGCATAGCCACCTGGCCCCAGCTTATGGAACTTATCCTTTTTTGCGGCATTGGCCTTGTTTATTCTCGACCGTTCCTTAGATAATTCTGAATCCTTGAATTTCACGAAATCCTCCCAATGAGCACTTTGGTTCTCTAGTGTTCCCTCGAATACTAGAGTCTTCCTTCCTCCGTTGACGTACTTGGCCCATTCACGAATCTTGTGGTTCTTGAATGCAACCGCCATCTTCCTAAGAGCAGCATCCTTGACTTTCTCCTCATCTGCATCTGTGAAATGATATGGTAGGGTGAAATGTTCCATGAGAGTTTCCCAAAGCAAATGTTTTTGTCTGTCGTCGACAAAAGTAACTCATGGACGTGGCTTTGCTGGCTCTCCCCATTCTTGAAGGGAGATCGGGAGTTGGTCCTTCACAAGAACTCCGCATTGACGAACGAACTTGTCCGCAATCTTCTTAGGCGCGAATGGTTCACCATTAGGTCTGATTGCCTCAATATTGTACTTTACGCCCTCCTTCAACTTTTTGCTCGGGCCTCGTTTCGTCCTGTTGCCTGAACATTTGCTCGATCCGGATGGCTAAAAGAAGAAAGATCGATTCGCTAATATATATTCAAGTCATTTAAAACATGTGATGATCACCAGATGCCTGCTTATATAAATATATATACCTCGCCGGTCTTTGTTGTTTCAAGATCAACATTTTCTTCGTCATGTTCATAGTTCATGACTTCATCAATTCGGTCGTCGCGATCGAATATCATATCACACTCCC
Source organism: Triticum dicoccoides (assembly GCF_002162155.2). Lineage (NCBI taxonomy): Eukaryota > Viridiplantae > Streptophyta > Magnoliopsida > Poales > Poaceae > Triticum > Triticum dicoccoides. Next base: position 51,049,091 of record NC_041386.1, read on the forward strand.
CGGTGTTGTTTAGATATTCGGAGCCGTCATAATCTTCTTCATTCTGATCATCATCTGGCCCGCGAGGATTGCGTATGATATTGAACAGGGCCTCTTCTCCCTCTCTGTCGGTATTGTCCGCCATAGGTTTTGTTTAACTAATCCAAAAGAAATATATTCAAATTACAATGCATGGATGCAATCAATTAATAAGGAAAAACTGAATCAATCATAGTACATAATAAGCATCATCAAATATAATCTTGAATACGTCGTCTCGAATAATAGATATAATCTCGAATACATCGTCTCGAATAATAGATATAATCTCGAATACATCATCTCGAATAATAGATATAATCTTGAATACATCGTCGGATCATGCGGCGCGGGCGGTGGACACCCAAAGAGAAGGAACCCTCACAGGATCATAGCTGAAGTGAGATCCCTGAAGAAACTACAGGTATTGGAGAACCTGCCGCCCTCTAATGCAACCATGTAGCGATGGACGTGCTCGTCCTCCTCCCTGACACGGTGACGTACCACCTCCGGCGGGGCCGGCTCCCTCCGCACCAAAACTGGCCCACGCGAACGCCACCAAACGAGATCAGGATCGACGACCGGGGTCGGGTTCCTCATCAAGCGGCGCGCCCCTCCAGGCAGCACCTCCGAGTACCAGCCCGGCGGAGCCCAGTCCCGGACATGGGTCAGCCGGACGTCGTCGCGGACGGGTCGACGGCGAGGATGCGGGCCGGGCATCGTCGAGAACAAATACTAGCTATATGCCCGCAAAAGTAACATTTTTTTAATGATTGGATTTTGATAACTAAAATTTCTAACATTTCTATATAACTAACACATATAACATTTCTAACAATGCTATATAACTGACATTTCTATAACATTTCTAATATTTCTATAACTAAAAAACAGAAAAAAATTTATAACATTTCCATATATATAACTAACATTTGTATAACATTTCTAATATTTCTATAACTAAAAAAAAGAAAAATTTCTAACTTTTTTATAACTATTTCTATAACTAAAAAACAGAAAAATTCCTAACAATTCTAACTTTTCTATAACATTTCTAACAATGCTATATAACTAACTATTTCTATAACTAAAAAAAGAAAAAATTCTAACTTTTTTATAACTATTTCTATAACTAAAAAACATAAAAATTCCTAACAATTCTAACTTTTCTATAACATTTCTAACAATGCTATATAACTAACTATTTCTATAAGTAAAAAAGAAAAATTTCTAACATTTTTATAACTATTTCTATAACTAAAAAACTAAAAAAATGTATGTGTGTGTGCTCACCAGCGAGGCGAGAGGCGACGGGGGGCGGCGACAGGGACAGCGACGGGCGCGGCGACGACGGGGATGGCGACGGCGGGGACAGGGCCGGGGCGGCGACGACGGGGACGGGCCGGGGCGGCGACGACAGGGACGGGCGGCAATGACGGGGACGGGGACGACGCG
>NC_041386.1:51050987-51130200 GCF_002162155.2 Triticum dicoccoides
CTTTAGTACTGGTTGGAGCCACCAACCTGTACTAAAGGCCTGTTTTGGCCAGGCCAAGCGGCGGGAACCGCACACCCTTTAGTACCGGGTGGTGGCTCCAACCGGTACTAAAGGGGGGGGGGCTTTAGTACCGGTTGGAGCCACCACCCGGTACTAAAGTGGGTGCGCTGGCAAGGTGCTGTGCGGCAAGTTTAGTCCCACCTCGCTAGCCGAGGGGCGTCCGCACTGGTTTATAAACCCCCGTGCGGTAGCTCTCTCGAGCTCCTCTCCAAAGCAGGCTTACTGGGCCTACATGTTCTATGCTGCCCTGTGGGCCTACTGGGCCTTTGCGGGCCTGCATCCTGGCCCAACAACAGGTTGGGTTTCTAGTCGTATGCAGGCCGCTCTGGCCCAGTAGGCGGGCTTTTTTATTTTTTTGCTTTATTTATTTTTTAGTTGTTTTTTGTGTATTTAGAGTTTCTTTGTGAATATTTTTGCTTTAGGTACAAAAAATTACAAACTTTCTGTTAGTGCCCGTAGTTTTCAAATTTGAATAGTTTAAATTTTGAATTATTTGAAATTAGTGTAAATCACTAGTTTGTGAATAACTTAACTTTAAAAATCAGTAAAGGCATGAAAGAATTTGTTTGCACATAAAATTTCTTCGCGTTTCAAATGCCAAAACACATAACTACCCTAACTATTACAGAGATTCCCTCCTGGGTGTGAAACACAAAAGAAAGTGATGATAGTGAAGCCGATCACATCCCAGATCTTTGGGTGTGAAACTTTTTCTTCGCGTGTGTCCCTTTGCGCCGTAACCATGGAAAATCTTCATCATTCAACAGGATGCTCGGGTCAATATTCACTGTGAATGGAGCAATTTCATCAAACTTTTCATAATCTTCTGACATGTCTGTCTTGTAATCCACTCCCATGATGTTTCTCTTCCCAGAAAGAACTATGTGCCGCTTTGGCTCATCGTATGATGCATTCGCTTCCTTATCTTTTCTTTTTCTTGGCTTGGTAGACATGTCCTTCACATAGAAAACCTGTGCCACATCATTGGCTAGGACGAATGGTTCGTCTGCATACACAAGATTGTTGAGATCCACTATTGTCATTCCGTACTGCGGGTCTTCTATTACCCCGCCTCGTGTCATATTGACCCATTTGCACCGAAACAAAGGGACCTTCAAACCACGTCGATAGTCAAGTTCCCATATGTCCTGTATATAACCATAATATGTTTCCTTTCCTTTCTTGGTTTCTGCATCAAAGCGGACACCACTGTTTTGGTTGGTGCTCTTCTTATCTTGGGCGATCGTGTAAAATGTATTACCATTTATCTCGTACCCTTTGAAAGTCATTATATTCGAAGATGGTAACTGGGACAGCAAGTACAGGTCATCTTCAATAGAGGTGTCATGCATGGTACGTGTCTGCAACCACCTGGCAAAACTCCTGGTTTGTTCACGTGTAATCTAGTCATCAGACCGCTCCGGGTGTTTGGAGCATAGCAAATTCTTTTGTTCATCCATATACGGAGCCACCAAGGCGGAATTCTATAGAACTGTGTAGTGTGCTTCAGTGAGAGAACGTCCATCCATACATATTATTTGTTCCCCTCCTAGCGTGCCTTTTCCATCCAGTCTGCCCTTATGCCGCGATTCAGGAACACCAATCGGCTTAAGGTCAGGAATAAAGTCAATACAAAACTCAATGACCTCCTCATTTTCATGGCCCTTGGAGATGCTTCCTTTTGGCCTAGCACGGTTATGAACATATTTCTTTAGGATCCCATGAACCTATCAAAGGGGAACATATTGTGTAGAAATACAGGACCCAAAACGTCAATCTCTTCGCATAGGTGAACTAGGACGTGCGTCATGATGTTGAAGAAGGATGGTGGGAACACCAACTCGAAACTGACAAGACATTGCACCAAATCATTCTCTAACCTTGGTATGATTTCTGGATCGATTACCTTCTGAGAGATTGCATTGAGAAATGCACATAGCTTCACAAGGCTAATCGAACGTTTTCCGGTAGAAGCCCCCTCAATGCAACCGGAAGCAGTTGCGTCATAATCACGTGGCAGTCATGAGACTTTATGTTCTAGAACTTTTTCTCTGCCATGTTTATTATTCCCTTTATATTCGACGAGAAGCCAGATGGTAACTTAATACTAAGCAGGCATTCAAAGAAGATTTCCTTCTCTTCTTTGGTAAGAGCGTAGCTTGCATGACCCTGATGTATGCCTTCTTTTCCGTGCATACATTGCTGGTCCTCCCGTGCCTCAGGTGTATCTTTTGTCTTCCCATACATGCCCAAGAAGCCAAGCAGGGTCACACAAAGATTCTTCGTCACGTGCATCACGTCGATTGCGGAGCGGACCTCTAGGTCTTTCTAATAGGACAGGTCCCAAAATATAGATTTCTTCTTCCACATGGGTGCGCGTCCGTCAGCGTCATTCGGAACAGGTTGTCCACCAGGACCCTTTCCAAAGACCACCTTCAAATCCTTGACCATATCATGTACATCAGCACCAGTACGGTGGCGAGGCTTCGTCCGGTGATCCGCCTCACCTTTGAAATGCTTGCCTTTCTTTCTTACGGGATGCCTGCTCGAAAGAAATCGACGATGTCCCAGGTACACATTCTTCTTACAATTAGCCAAATATATACTGTCGATATCGTCCAAACAATGCGTGCATGCGCGGTAATCCTTGTTTGTCTGTCCTGAAAGGTTACTGAGAGCAGGCCAATCATTGATGGTCACAAACAGCAATGCTTTTAGGTCAAATTCTTCCCCCATGTGCTCATCCCACGCACGTACACCTGTTCCATTCCACAGTTGTAAGAGTTCTTCAACTAATGGCCTTAGGTACACATCAATGTCGTTGCCGGGTTGCTTAGGGCCTTGGATGAGCACTGCCATCATAATGAACTTCCGCTTCATGCACAACCAAGGAGGAAGGTTATACAAACATAGAGTCACAGGCCAGGTGCTATGGTTGCTGCTCTGCTCCCCAAAAGGATTAATGCCATCTGCGCTTAGACCAAACCATACGTTCCTTGCGTCATCTGCAAACTCCTTCCCGTAGTTTCTTTCTATTTTTCTCCACTGCGACCCATCAGCGGGTACTCTCAACTTTCCGTCTTTCTTACGGTCTTCTCTGTGCCATCGCATCGCCTTGGCATGCTCTTTGTTTTGGAACAAACGTTTCAACCGTGGTATTATAGGAGCATACCACATCACCTTGGCAGGAATCTTCTTCCTGGGGCGCTCGCCCTCGACATCACCAGGGTCATCGCGGCTGATCTTATAGCGCAATGCACCGCATACCGGGCAAGTGTTCAAATCCTCGTACTCACCGCGGTAGAGGATGCAATCATTAGGCCATGCATGTATCTTCTGCACCTCTAACCCTAGAGGGCAGACATCCTTCTTGGCTTGGTACGTACTCTCGGGCAATTCGTTGTCCTTTGGAAGCATATCCTTTATCATTACCCGCAACTTTCCAAATCCCTTGTCAGATACACCATTCTCTGCCTTCCATTGCAGCAATCCTAGTGTGGTGCCCAGCTTTTTCTTGTCACCTACGCAATTCGGGTACAACAATTTTTTGTGATCCTCTAACATGCGCTACAACTTCTTCTTCTCCAAATCACTTGCGCAGTTTCTCTTTGCATCGGCAATGGCCCAACCTAGATCATCAATGGGCTCATCCGATGCCTCTTCTTCAGCTTCTTCCCGCATTGCCGACTCAGCTTCTTCCCGCATTACCGGCTTAGCTTCTTCCCTCATTGTTGTATCATCGTATTCAGGGAACCCATGGCCAGGATAGCTGTCGTCGTCCTCTTCTTCTTCATTGTCTTCCATCATAACCCCTCTTTCTCCATGCTTGGTCCAAACATTATAGTGGGGCATGAAACCGGACTCAAACAGGTGGACGTGAATGGTTCTTGACGTAGAGTAATTGCGACCATTCTTACAGCCAGCACATGGACAATGCATAAAACCATCCACTCGCTTGTTTGCCTCAGCCGCAAGCAGAAAAGTACGCACGCCATTAATGAACTCAAGAGAGCATCGGTCATCGTACATCCATTGTTGGCTCATCTTCAATACACAGCACCGAAAACATCAAATTAATATAATACATAAAGTTCATACATAAAGATCATACAACACTTAAATGCAACAAACAAATAACTCCCTAGCTAAAGAATTTAAATGCAACAACAAATGCGATCAAGATCGCAACTAAGGTAACAATTGATCCAACAGCATAATGATACCAAGCCTCACTATGAATGGCATATTTTCTAATCTTTCTAATCTTCAAGCGCATTTTCTCCATCTTAATCTTGTGATCATCGACGACATCGGCAACATGCAACTCCAATTCCATCTTATCCCCCTCAATTCTTTTCAATTTTTCCTTCAAATCCTCGTTTTCTCTTTCAACTAAATTTAACCTCTTGACAATAGGGTTGGAATTTTGGGTTCAACTACCTCCTACATACAAATATCTATGTCAACTTGCTGGGCATAATTTGTCATAAACACAAAATGCAATGAATAGTTTTAAAAGAGAATATACCACATCTGAATCATAACCCGGACGAGGGTCGACGGGGGCGGATATCAAAACCATGGCACTATGGATAACAAACAACGTATGGGTAAGATAATTATACGAGTAACTATATATCCAAATCACACAAACATCATTTTTTATATAAAACTTCATGAACAAGAGGCTCACCACAAGGTGGTGCCGGCGACGGGACGTTGCGAGCGATCGACGGTGGTTACGACGGAGATTTAGAAGGAACTAAGTAAACCACACCTACATATGCAAAACTAAGTGTTATTTTTGACCTCAAATTGCATATAAATCAAATACTAGCACATATATATAACTCCTCCCAAATTACTAAACTCAAAAATCAATCACTATATAAAGCATTGCACGAGCTAATCTAGCAATGAGAGATGAAAGGAAAAAGTTGCTAACCTTTGTGATCATTTGAATGGATGGGGGCCTTCAAATCTTGGGAAAAATGTGTGATGAGCTTGAGAGGAAGAGGGAAAAGAACATAGAGGAGAGGGGAAAGGGGAAGAACAGAGCGAGCTCGGGTGAACGAAGGGTCTATGTAGGACGATCTTTACTACCGGTTCATGATACGACCTGGTACTAAAGGTGCTGGAGGGGCCCCGGACTGACAACATCCTACCACCACTCACTTTAGTACCGGTTCGTGGCACGAACCGATGCTAAAGGTTCGTCCCGAACCGGTACTAATGAGAGCGGCCCGGCTAGCCATTGGAACCGGCACTAATGTACACATTAGTGCCGGCTCAAATTCAAACCGGCACTAATGTGCTTCACGTTTGACCCTTTTTCTACTAGTGGGAGCATTAGAAGTTGTTTGCTTGTAGTTTATTCACTTGGCTTTAGATGGACCACGTCGAGTGAACTCTGAGCTAGTAGGGGCACGCTAAGCGCACCCTCTGGGTGTAGTCCCCGAGAACGCGGTCGACTGCCGGCAGCCGGTGGTTGCCTGAGCACAAATGTTGTTGTTATTTTACTCCTTCCACTCGGGCTGGATGGGCCATGTCGAGTGGGAAGTCGAACCAATGGGGGCACACCAAGTGTACCCACTGGGTGTAGTCTCCGAGACTACTATTGAATGTTTGATTCGGCAGTAGTCTTAGAACTCTTTTTGTCGTAATAATCCTGAACTTGCATCTTATTGCTACCTATTGAGCATGCGTTGGTTTTCCCTTGAAGAGGAAAGGGTGATGCAACAAAGTAGCGTAAGTATTTCCCTCTGTTTTTGAGAACCAAGGTATAAATCCAGTAGGAGATTACACGCAAGTCGCCTAGTACCTGCACAAACAATCAAGAACCTTGCAACCAACGCGATAAAGGGGTTGTCAATCCCTTCACGGCCACTTGCCAAAGTGAGATCTGATAAAGATTGTAAGATAAATATTTTTGGAATTTTTGTTGTATAGATTGAAAAGCAAAGATTGCAAAATAAAATAAATAGTAAACTAGAATTGTAGATCGGAAACTTATATGATATAAAATAGACCCGAGGGCCATAGGTTTCACTAGTAGCTTCTCTCATGATAGCATGTATTACGGTGGGTGAAAAAATTACTGCCGAGCAATTGATAGAAAAGCACATAGTTATGAGAATATCTAGCCAATGATTATGAAATATAGGCATCTTGTGTGTGTTAAGTAGACCGAAACGATTCTACATCTTGTACTATTACTCCACACATCTCGACTGCTATCCAACATGCATCTAGAGTATTAAGTTCATAAGAACAGAGTAACGCATTAGGCAAGATGACATGATGTAGGGGGGTAAACTCAAGCAATATGATATAAACCCCATATTTTTATCCTCGATGGCAACAATAAAATATGTGCCTTGCTGCCCCTATTGTCACTGGGAAAGGACACCGCAAGATTGAACCCAAAGCTAAGCACTTCTCCCATTGCAAGAAAGATCAATCTAGTAGCCCAAACTAAACCAATAATTCGAAGAGACTTGCAAAGATATCAAATCATGCATATAAGAATTCAGAGAAGAACCAAATATTGTTCATAGATAAACTTGATCATAAATCCACTATTCAGCGGATCTCGGCAAACACACCACAAAAGAATATTACATCGAATAGATCTCCAAGAACATCGAGCAGAACTTTGTATTGAGAACCAAAGAGAGAGAAGAAGCCATCTAGCTAATAACCATGGACCTTAAGGTCTATGGTAAACTACTCACACATCATCGGAGAGGCTATGGTGTTGATGTAGAAGCCCTCCATGATCAAATTCCCCTCCGACAGATCACCGGAAAAGGCCCCAGATGGGATCTCACGGGTACAGAAGGTTGCGGTGGTGGAAAAGTGGTTTCGTGGCTCTCCTAGATGTTTTTAGGGTATAAGAGTATATATAGGCGAAATAAGTATGTCGATGGAGCTACGAGGGGCCCACGAGGGTGGGGGCGCGCCTACCCCCTGGGCGCGCCATCCTACCTCGTGGCCGCCTCGTTGCGTCTCTAACTATTGGGGAACGCGGTAATTTCAAAAAAAATCCTACGCACACGCAAGATCATGGTGATGCATAGCAACAAGAGGGGAGAGTATTGTCTACGTACCCTCGTAGACCGTAAGCGAAAGCGTTATGACAACGCAGTTGATTTAGTCGTACGTCTTCACGATCGACCGATCCTAGTACCGAAAGTATGGCACCTCCGTGATCTGCACACGTTTGGCTCGGTGATGTCCCACGAACTCACGATCCAGTAGACTGTCGAGGGAGAGCTTCGTCAGCACGACAGCGTGATGACGGTGATAATGATGCTACCGGAACAGGGCTTCGCCTAACCACCGCTACGATATGACAGAGGTGGATTATGGTGGACGGGGGCACCACACACGTCTAAGAGATGAATGATCAACTTGTGTGTCTATGGGGTGCCCCCTGGCCATGTATATAAAGGATGGAGGGAGGAGGAGGCCGACCCTCATAGGGCGCGCCCAAAGTGTGGAGTCCTACTAGGACTCCCTAGTCCTAGTAGGATTCCACCTCCTACATGGAATACGAAAAAGGGAAGGGAGAAGGAGAAGGAAGGAAGGGGCGCCCCCTTTCCCTAGTCCAATTCAGACTAGTCCATGGGGAAGGGGCGCGGCCACCCTTGAGGCCTTTCTCTCCTTTCCCGTATGGCCCATTAAGGCCCAATATGAATTACCGTAACTTTCCGGTACTCCAGAAAATACCCGAATCACTCGGAACCTTTCCGATGTCCGAATATAGCCTTCCAATATATCGATATTTACGTCTCGACCATTTCGAGACTCCTCGTCATGTCTCCGATCTCATCCTGCACTCCGAACAAACTACAGTCATCAAATCACATAACTCATAATACAAATCGTCACAGAATGTTAAGCGTGCGGACCCTACGGATTCGAGAACTATGTAGGCATGACTAAGACACATCTCCGGTCAATAACCAATAGCGGAAACTGGATGCTCATATTGGCTCCTACATATTCTACGAAGATCCTTATCGGTCAAACCGCATAACAACATACATTGTTCCCTTTGTCATCGGTATGTTACTTGCCTGGGATTCGATCGTCGGTATCTCAATATCTAGTTCAATCTCGTTACCGGCAAGTCTCTTTACTTGTTCCATAATGCAACATCCCGTAACTAACTCATTAGTCACATTGCTTGCAAGGCTTATAGTGATGTGCATTACCGAGAGGGCCCAGAGATACCTCTCCGACAATCGGAGTGACAAATCCTAATCTCGATCTATGCCAACTCAACAAACACCATCGGAGACAACTGTAGAGCACCTTTATAATCACCCAGTTAGGTTGTGACGTTTGGTAGCACATAAAGTGTTCCTCGGGCATTCGGGAGTTGCATGATCTCATAGTCATAGGAACATGTATAAGTTATGGAGAAAGCAATAGCAAGAAACTAAACGATCATCGTGCTAAGCTAACGGTTGGGTCAAGTCAATCACATCATTCTCTAATGACGTGATCTCATTAATCAAATGACAACTCATGTCTATGGTTAGGAAACATAAACATCATTGATTCAACGAGCTAGTCAAGTAGAGGCATACTAGTGACATACTGTTTGTCTATGTATTCACACATGTACTAAGTTTTTGGTTAATACAATTCTAGCATGAATAATAAACATTTATCATGATATAAGGAAATATAAATAACAACTTTATCATTGCCTCTAGGGCATATTTCCTTCAGTCTCCCACTTGCACTAGATTCAATAATCTAGTTCACATTGTCATGTGATTTAACACCAATAGTTCACACCTTTATGTGATTAGTTCACATCTCCATATGGCTAACACCCAAAGGGTTTACTAGAGTCAATAATCTAGTTCACATCACTATGTGATTAACACCCAAAGAGTGATCATGTTTTGCTTATGAGAGAAATTTAGTCTATGGGTCGGCCACATTCAGAGCCATATGTATTTTGTAAATTTTCTATGTCTACAATGCTTTGCACGGAGCTACTCTAGCTAATTGCTCCCACTTTTGATATGTATCTAGATCGAGACTTAGGGTCATCCAGATCGGTGTCAAAGCTTGTATCGACGTAACTCTTTATGATGAACTCTTTGTCACCTCCATAACCGAGAAACATTTCCTTATTCCACTAAGGATATTTTTTACCGCTGTCTAGTGATCCACTCTTGGATCAGTATTGTACCCTCTTGCCAAACTTATGGTGAGGTACACAATAGGTCTGGTACACAGCATAGCATACTTTATAGAACCTGACAGAGTCATAGGGAATGACTTTTCATTCTCTTTCTATTTTCTACCGTGGTCGGGTTTTGAGTCTTTTCTCAACTTCACACCGTGCAACACATGCAAGAATTCCTTCTTTGACTTTTCCATTTTGAACTACTTCAAAATCTTGTCAAGGTATGTACTCATTGAAAATATATCAAGCGGCTTGATCTATCTCTATAGATCTTGATGCTCAATATGTAAGTAGTTTCATCGAGGTCTTTCTTTGAAAAAATCTTCTCAAACACTCTTTTATGCTTTCCAGAAAATTCTACATTATTTCTGATCAATAATATGTCATATACTTATCAGAAATGTTGTAGTGCTCCTACTCACTTTCTTGTAAATACAGGCTTCACCGCAAGTCTGTATAAAACCATATGCTTTGATCACTTTATCAAAGTATATATTCCAACTCCAAGATGCTTGCACCAGTCCATAGATGGATCGCTGGAGCTTTCACACTTTCTTAGCACCTTTAGGATTGACAAAACCTTCTTGTCGCATCATATACAACTCTTCTTTAAGAAATCCATTAAGGAATGCAATTTTGACATCCATTTGCCAGATTTCATAAAATGTGGCAATTGCTAACATGATTCGGACAGACTTAAGCATCGATACGAGTGAGAAAATCTCATCGTAGTCAACATCTTGAACTTGTCGAACACCTTTTGTGACAATTCGAGATTTGTAGATAGTAACACTACTATAAATGTCCATCTTCCTCTTGAAAATCCATTTATTCTTGAGGGCTCACTGATCAACGGGCAAGTCAATCAAAGTCCATACTTTGATCTAATACATGGATCTCATCTTAGATTTCATAGCTGCAAGCCATTTCGCGGAATCTGGGCTCATCATCGCTTCCTCATAGTTCGTAGTTTCGTCATGGTCAAGTAACGTGACCTCCAGAATAGGATTACCATACCACTCTGGTGCGGAACGTATTCTAGTTGACCTACGAGGTTCGGTAGTAACTTGATCTGAAATTTCATGATCATCATCATTAACTTCCTTGCTAATTGGTGTAGGAATCACTAGAACTGATTTATGTGATGAACTACTTTCCAATTTGGAGAAGGTACAATTACCTCATCAAGTTTTACATTCCTCCAAATCACTTCTTTCGAGAGAAACTTCTTCTCTAGAAAGGATCCATTCTTAGCAACGAATATCTTGCCTTCGGATCTGTGATAGAAGGTGTACTCAATAGTTTCCTTTGGGTATCCTATGAAGATGCATTTCTCCGATTTGGGTTCGAGCTTATCAGGTTGAAACTTTTTCACATAGGCATCATAGCCCCAAACTTTTAAGAAACGATAGCTTAGGTTTCTTGCAAAACCACAGTTCGTATGGTGTCATCTCAACGGATTTAGATGGTGCCCTATTTAACGTGAATGCAGCTGTCTCCAATGCATAACCCCAAAACGATAGTGATAAATCAGTAAGAGACATCATGGATTGCACCATATCTAATAAAGTACGGTTGTGACGTTCGGACACACCATTACGCTGTGGTGTTCCAGGTGGCGTGAGTTGCGAAACTATTCCGCATTGTTTCAAATGAAGAGCAAACTTGTAACTCAAATATTCTCCTCCATGATTAGATCGAAGAAACTTTATTTTCTTGTTACGATGATTTTCCAATTCACTCTGAAATTCTTTGAACTTTTCAATTCACTACTAGAAAAAGGGCTATAGATGGGATTGACACTAATGGCGCACCAGACAAGCCGTGCGCCATTAGTATATACTAATGGCGCACCACCTTCTGATACACCATTAGAGCTGAAACTGCTAATGGCGCACCTGGCCCAGGGTGCGCCATTAGTATCAAAATTTTTTTTGGGACTAGTGCGACTGTCCAAACATACTAATGGCGCATCCAGACACAGTGCGCCATTACTTGTTGTAACTAGTAATGGCGCACCTGTCAGAAAGTGCGCCACTAATGTTGTTTTTTTATTATATTTTTTATTCCTTTTTTTGCAAAACTACTAATGGCGCACTGTTCCACCGTGCGCCATTACTAGTTTAAACTAGTAATGGCGCACTGTGGAACAGTGCGCCATTAGTATGTTTTTTTTTGCAAAACTACTAATGGCGCACCAGCAGAAGGTGCGCCATTAGTAACCTGGATTACTAGTGGCGCATTTAGAGTTGGTGCGCCATTAGTAAGTGGGCAGCAACAAGATATTTTGGACAGCCTCTCCTACCCACACTCACTTTCTCGCCACTTCATTCTCTCCACCTCCTCCTTGTCTCGGGTGTCTCCTCTTTTTCACCTCATTTCCACCATAGATTCATTCAATTTAAGTGGTTAAATTACCTTGTTTTGATAGGTAAGTAAGGGGGAAGCTATATTTATGTTGTTCTCCCTACAACAATGTGCACATGCACTTTTTATGGCCTAGCTAGATCTATGTATGTTCGTGGTGTTGCATATGTTTGTGGTGTTGCATATGTGTTTGTGTTTGGAGGTGTACCAGTATTTGAAATGCGATAGTTGCCAATATTTTGCCGGAATGTTGATTCATTTCCGTTTCGGCGAGAATTTTGGCATTAAGCATTCTTTTTGGTCCTATTTTTAGGGAAAGTCATGCCAAATTTTTTCTTGGTTCTAAAATATTGTTTTTCTCTACCCCGCAGGCGACCATGGTCCGCACGATGACCGAAGGCATCGTGAATAGGTTTTTGAGGTCCGCGAAGGCCGAGATGCTTCAAAAGAACGAGACGGAGATAAGATGTCCGTGTCGAAGATGCAAGCTGAAGAGCCTTATTGCGGACCCGGAATCCGGGCAGGTGCGGGACCACCTGCTCTTGTGTGGTTTCATGGATGGCTATCGGTGGCAAGGTGATGAAGATGACTATGAAGTCGTCCATGGGGGCCGGGCAAGAAATGAGGAAGGACAGCAAGACAACCACCGCGGCTCGAGCGGGCGAGAAGACGAAGAATCCCCAGGAGATGATCACGACGGTGATGCTGTACACAGTCATCATGTAGAAGATGCAGGACATGATGATGACGAAGATGCCGGAGCAGACGACGGGCATGATCATGAAGATGATGATGCTGGCGGAGCAGACGACGCTGGACCATCGATGGGCTGGGTGCAGGACCCTCATATTCAAGAGCTGCTTCTCAAGCAGACGGATAATGCAAGAGCTGCCGCCCGAGAGAAAGCCAAGATGGATCAACTTGAGTTAGACGCGGTTACTCCATTGTATGAAGGATGCAGGCCCGAGGATACCCGCCTGAAAGTAACGCTCATGGCTCTGGAGATGAAGGTAAAACACAAAATGACCGACGCATGCTTCGACGAGAACATGTCATTCTGGCACGAACGTCTTCCCAAGGGGAACAAGTGCCCGACCAGTTTGGAGGAGGCGAAGAAAATCGTGTGTCCTCTGGATTTACCGCACGTGAAATACCATGTGTGCATGAACAATTGCATCATTTATCGGGACGAGCACGCGGAGTCTACCATATGTCCGGTGTGCGGCGTCACTCGATACAAGAAGAGGAAGAAAGGTCCTCGAAAAGTGGTGTGGTACTTTCGATCACTCCTCGTCTGCAGCGGTATTTCGCGGACCCTAAGGTAGCAAAGCTCCTGCATTGGCACGTGGATAGGGAGGAGAAGAAGCGAGAAGATGACGGAAATGATCCGGAAATAGATAAAAAAGACAAGATGCTGAGTCACCCTAAGGATGCGAGCCAGTGGCAAGCGTTGAACTTCGAAGACATAGAATTTGGGAACGATCCAAGGAACATCGTGCTGGGCGGGAGCACCGATGGAGTCAATCCGTTTGGCAGCCAGAGAAGCACAAATAGCACCTGGCCTGTGTTTGTGTGGATGTACAACCTTCCCCCCTGGTTGTGCATGAAGAGGAAGTACATTCACATGAGTATACTAATTGAAGGACCGAAACAACCAAGGAACGGCATCAATCTGTATCTGGGGCTGCTAAAAGAGGAGCTTGACACGCTGTGGAAAACGCCAGCCAATACGTGGGACGCTGCAGAGAAAGAATATTTCCCTATGAGAGCCGCGCTGCTCACGATGGTGCACGACTATCTCGGTTACGGATATGTCACGGGGCAGGTGGTCCACGGATTTTCTGGATGTGTCAGGTGCATGGATGACACAACGTATCGCCAGCTAGATAGAGATCCCGGGTCTTCAAAAACCGTGTTCATGGGACATCGAAGGTGGCTTCGCGACGATGACCCGTGGAGAAAACGCAAGGATCTGTTCGATGGTGAAATGGAACCCCGAGGAAGCCCGCGTACGAGGAGCGGCGAGGAAATAGACGAGCTGTTGAAAAATTGGAAAGATTGCCCACTGCCGGGAAAGAAGCAAAAGGCACCAGAGCCGGGAAAGAAGCGAAAGGCGCCAGATCCGCTGGTGAAGGTATGGAAAACGAGGTCTGTTTTCTAGGACTTGCCGTACTGGAAGATCCACCATGTGCCTCACAGCCTTGATGTAATGCATATCACGAAGAACGTGTGCGGGAGTCTGCTTAGTACCCTGCTCAACATGCCAGAGAGGACCAAAGATGGGCCGAAAGCAAGGGCAGACTTGAAATCAATGGGCATCAGGCAGGAGCTTCACGCTATATATGATGATGATGATGATGATGATGATGATGATGATGATGATGATGAGGCGAAGCAGGACATGGAAAGTCGTCGCAAAGGCAAAAAGGCCAAGAAGACCGGAAATGACTACCCTCCCGTGTGCTTCACTCTAAGTCAGGAGGAGATCGAGCAGTTTTTCACCTGCCTCCTAGGAGTAAAACTTCCTTACGGTTATGCGGGGAAGATAAGCAGATACCTAGACCCAGCGAAGCAGAAGTTCAGCGGGATGAAGTCTCACGACTGTCACGTGCTGATGACGCAGATACTTCCAATTGCAATCCATGGGATCATGGACGCGCACGTCCGTGAAATGCTATTTGGCCTATGCAACTTTTTCGACGTCATCTCTCGGAAGTCTGTTGGTGTGAGGCAACTCAGAAGGCTACAGGAAGAGATCGTGGTGATACTATGCGAGCTTGAGATGTACTTCCCGCCCGCATTCTTCGATGTTATGGTGCATCCGCTGGTCCATATCGTGGACGATATCATCCAACTCGGGCCGACGTTCCTGCACAGCATGATGCCGTTCGAAAGGATGAATGGTGTCATCAAAGGATACGTTCGCAACATGTCACGTCCAGAGGGAAGCATAGCCAGGGGCTTTCTGACCGAAGAGTGCATCTCCTACTGCACGAATTATCTAGGCATCGAGAACCCCGTTGGTCTGCCCGTCAACAGGCACCTCGGCAGGCTCGCTGGATGGGGTCACCGTGAGGGTCGCCGCGAAATGCATGTCGACTTCGAGGGTCGACTCGCCGACTTTGAAAGAGCAAACCTAGTCGCGCTACAACACATAGACGTGGTCGATCCTTGGGTAGTAGAGCACAAAACCTTTATTAAGAAGACATACAATGACCGAGGCCAACAGAGGATGGACGGAGATATACTCAAAGAGCACAACTCATGTTTCACGCGTTGCTTCAAGCAGAAGCTTCTGTCGTACCCTTTACATGAGGATTCTTCCGCGGAAGAACAACTCATATTCGCCTTGTCACAGGGCGCCGAGCACAACCTGATGACCTATGAGGCGTACGATATCAATGACTACACATTCTACACCGAGGCTAAGGACATGAAGAGCGATGGTTATCAGAACTCCGGGGTAACGATGGAATCCTACACCGGTAACGACAAGGACAGATACTACGGAAGGATTGAGGAGATCTGGGAGCTGAGCTACGCTGGAGAGAAGGTCCCGATGTTCCGTGTCAGATGGGCGAAGAGCGTTCTAAAAGAAGACCGGTATTTCACCACCATGGTTTTACCCGAAGCCAAATCCAAGACCGCGGGCACAAACGTCACCGCAAAAAATGAGCCATGGGTACTGGCTTCCCAAGTGGACCAATGCTTCTTCATTACCAACCCGTCAAAGCCCAGTCATGTTGTCGTGAGGAGAGGCAAAAGGAAGATCATCGGAATGGATGGAGTAGCCAATGAGCAAGACTTCGACAAGTACGGCGACCCGAGGATCGAACATGACGACGATGATGAAGTAGCAGCATACACCACAAGAAGAGGCAGGACCACCCTACCTAAAGGACATCCGTTCCATAGAAGAAATCCATTTGCGAAAAAGAAGGGCAAGACGATTGTGAACAGATAGCTAGCTAAGATCGATTGTATTTAAATCGTAGCCTTCATTTCTCGATTGTATTTCATGGGCACTTTTTGAACTATCATGAATATTTTTAAATTTCATGGACACTCGATCTCGACTCCATCTCGATCGCTATCCCAACTCGCCAAATCCGGTCCCCCTCGCCGCCGAGCACCCCCCGGTCCACCAGTTTTATAAAAAAATTATTAGTGTCTTATAAAAAAATTATTACTGTCTTATAAAACAAGTTTGAACATATTTAAACACAAATACTAATGGCGCACCGGGGTGAGGTGCACCATTAGTATGGATGTACTTATGGCGCACCAGGGTGAGGTGCGCCATTAGTATGGATGTACTAATGGCGCACCAGGGTGAGGTGCGCCATTAGTACGGATGTACTTATGGCGCACCGAGGGGTGGTGCGCCATTAGTATTGTGCCGTCCCCATCCATATTTCCACCCCGGCCCAAACCTGTCCCCTCTCTCTCCCTCGCCCTCGCCCTCGATCCCCTTCCCCTCTCCTCTCCCGACGCCGCTGCCCCGCCGCCTCGACGCTGCCCCGCCGCCTCGACGCCGCCCCGACGCCGCCTCGACCCTACCGCGACGTCTCCAACCACCGCCGCCTGAGGCCCCGACATCGGCGCCGCTCTCCCCGTCGCCCCACCTCGTTGGACGCCATCGCCCCGCCGCCCTTGTCGCCGGCGGCCCAGACGCCGCCCCGTCCACACCACCGTCGCCGGAGCACCACCACCACCCGGACCTCGTCGCCTCCTCCCCTGCGTCGTCGTCGTCCCCGACATCCTCCCCGCGCCCCACTGCCCTATCCCTACGGCCACCGTGAGCTCCCCCTCCTCCTCTCCCCCTCTCCCCCTTGCGCGCACGCGCTTACGTCGTTTAGCACATTAGGGTAATGCACCCTCATCCTCCCTCCCTCCTCCGGATATGTTCTTCTTAGTTATCTGAATCTATTCAAGTTTGAAACTGTTAGTGTGAGGTGTCTGCAACTGTTGCAATCTTGTTGATAAGTAAAAGATGATCTGAAATTGAAACCCCAAATCACATGATTCACAATTAGATGATCTGAATCTGTTAAGCAGTTTTACACAATGGTATGATTTCTGAGTTGGACCGACCAGGAGAGATTGTTCATGATTAGTATATCCCCAAGTTCAACTGTTGCTAACTTCCTAGCTATAGTTCTTGATACATACTTAGAATTGGTCCACTGATTATCTAGGTTTGATGCACCGCATTTGTCCCAAGGTTGTCGATGGTTTTCACCAATTGATTGTGTGTTTGCATTGCCTGCTCGTGCACTTTACTTTAAATCTGAGCATCCAAGTACTTTTATTTACTACAATAGATCTAAATCCAGTAATGTCATGTGTGATCAAGGCTGCATAATTATGTAGGGCTTAAGAGTTTCACTTTGATGATGATGCCCTTTGCTGCTCAAGATTTTTCATATATGGGCACTGGAACTCACGCATCTATTATTTCGCAGTGAACATGTAACCTTTTCGCTTTTGCTCTGCATGTGCTTCTCAGTTTGCTAGCTATATCTCTAGGTTGTTGATTGGCTTCACTAGTTTTCTATATGGTTTTCTCAGTGTATCAGATTTAATGAGTCAGCTCTGCTTTATTCCTGTGTCTATATGGTTTTCTAGTGCCTTTCACTGGATGTTTTTAAGTGTAATCCCCATGTGTTTTTAGCCCTGTATTGGTTCAGTAGGTGTTTCCTTTATTTTGTCAGTGTTAGATCATCTCACTGAATTTGTGTGTACGAGCCCTGCAGTGCAGATGTATTTTAGTGCAAGCTCAGCAACTTTTGATGAATTCTCAGTGTAATATACCCCAGAATTATAGTGCAATTTATCCCATGTTTTGAGTGTATTTGTCAGTGTAATATACCCTAGAATTACAGTGTAATTTAGCCCATATTTTCAGTGTAATCTCCATGATTAAATTTTCTGGTTGCAGTGCAGTTCTTGTTATATATTTCTGGTTGTTAGACTGTTCAGCTATGCAGAGTGAAATACAAGTTCAGCATGTCGATAATGATTCTGGCAGAAGTGTGAGGCAGCAGTGTGCGGCACAATTCCTTCATTGGATAATGATTTTGCAGGTACCCCGAGAGGCCCTTGAGTTTGCCGGAATGTCGATTAACTTCCGTTCCGGCAAATTCGGGTACTCCATATGTCCTATTTTCAGCAAAGGTCATGCTGAAATTTTCCGTGAATTTTAGCATGACTTTGCTAAAAATAGGACATATGGGGTACTTGTGACTAATGCATGGGCCGGGGTATCTTAGTAGTTAATTAAGTAGGATCAAGTGCCCCGGCGTACTTGTGACTAATGCATGGCTTTTAGGGTGCCTCGGTGTCGATAAAAACCGAGATGATGAAACCTTAGGCATTTAGGGTGCCTCGACGTCGAAAAATCCTCAATGATAAAAGCTTAGCTTTTAGGATGCCTCGGTGTCGACAAACCCTAAATGATGAGACCATGATCTTGTTCCTTGACAATAACCAACTTTTTGACCAAACTTTGTTCCTATTTAGAGATAAACATGGCCAACAACGATGAGGCTGGGGGTTCGAGCGGCAAGGCATTCTGGGAGCTGTCCCAGGAGATGGAGGAACAACCTCACTTGTATGAGGACCCCGCCTTCCCCACCGATCCTGAGACCACTGATGGTACCGCCGAGGATGAACCCACTGATGCCACCACTGATGGTGCCGCCGAGGATGCCACCACTGATGATGGCGGCGCACGCACAGATGGCAGCCAACCGAAGAGGCAACGGAAGGACCGGAGCCCGACCGTGCTCCGCACCCTCAAGGAGGAAGTTACTGAAGTGGACTCCGACGGGAATCCAACGGCGCCCGAACGAATAGTCAAGGGGTACTCGCTTCAGCTCGGGTGCATTCTCCGGAGCACCGTCTCGATCAACACCGAGAACCTAAGGCATCCTGACCGAGGGAATTTGCGCAACCTCCTCTTCACGAAGCTGCACGAACGATACAAGTTCCCCGCTGAATTTGAAAACACAAGCCTCAAAGGGAATAAAGTGAACAATGCTGCCCTCACGAAGATGAGCAAGGCCCTGTCTACTTGGAAAAGCAGTGTGAAGAGAATGATCGAGAAAGGTGAGAGTTATGAGAAGATCAACGAGAAAAATCCTTCGATCACCGAAGATGACTACAACGACTTCAAGATCAATTGCTTGAGCACCGCAAACTCCGAATCAAGTAAGTGGGAGAAAGAAATGCGGGAGCTGAACTTAGGGGAACACACACTCGGTCTCGGCGGTTACAGAGTGGCGGAGCCTATATGGGACAAGGAGGAGGCGGACCGTGCCGAGCAAGGCCTACCGCCCCTCTTCGATAAATACGGTGACAAGCAGACCAGGAACTTTGTCAGGGCCCGGTACAAGAAGGACCCAAAAACAAAGGAGCTTACCACGGATCCGAAGACCAGGGCGCTTGAGCTTGTTCTGGTAAGGAATACACCCCCGCGTAATTAGCTCCATATGGTTGCATTCTAATTAATGAAGCCAAATTTCTAAATGGTTCACATTCCTTCCGCAGGAGACTGAAAGCAGTAGCGCGGGGTCGACTAAGAGCAACCCTTGGGACACCACTCTAAATAGGGCGTTGAATGTAATGAAGAACAAGGATAAGCTCAGTAAGCCGACGTCAGCTGGTCGTGTGGCCGGCAAAGGCTTGTCGACAAAATGGTCATCATACTATAACACTGGTGGGCGAAAGGAGAAAAAGACCAGCTCGGAAAGCCAGGCGCGCGAGGTTCAAGAACTCAGGGCACAGGTGGCGCGGATTTCGGAGATTGTCCAAGAGCAAGTGCAACAACAACTCGGAGCAACGATCACCGCCATTGTGCCTACCTTGATCCAGGGGATTAGTGCGTGGATTGCGGGCGGCCAACAGGGGCCGCCCCCAATTCCTAGCTTCACGGCCAGCAACTCGCAGAACGCGATGGCGGGGCCATTGGTGTCTCCGGCGGAGGCGGCATTGGTGTCTCCGACGCCGGCACGGGAGCTTAGTGCACCCGGGTGTACGCCGGCCGGCACCTCTGCAGCAAGCGGCCCCTCCGTCAACTGCACGCCCACCGTTGGCGGTGCCTCGACATTAGCCGAGCTCGACGCCATCATCACGGTAACTAATTAAGCCTCTCTCGGCCGAGGACTTCATCTCCTTGCCTTTGACTGGGCATCCCTGACGCCCTACATGTGTTTGCAGGGCGCCGCCGATGTTCCGTGCACTCTCCTGCACTTCGTCAACAACGAGTTGGTCGATGTCGCCAAGGGCAAAATCGTTCCACCGGGCAACCCCTTGTTCCACGGTACCCAGATGCCACCCAACTTCTTTAGGGTTCAACTGGTTCGGGTGCTGCCAGGCTGCGATGAGTTGTTACCTCCGATTCGACCCGTTGGGGCCGACGATGATGACGTGATGACCCTCAGCGCCTGCCTGAGCTGGCCCCTGCTTTGGCCGAAGAGCCAGATTCGTTTGGGGGCGGGGGACACCACCCCAAAGACAACACCGCCAGTCGTGCCGGCGCCAAGTCGGCCCCATGGCAAGACCGCCGCAACGGTGCCAGACATCCCTATGCCACTGGATCCAAACATGCATATGGCACAGGATCAGAACGACAACGACGACGATACATTTGCCAACGTCGATCAGTACTTTGCCGATCATGGGTACGATGGCGACTTCATGGGGCCTCCTTCTCAAGAACCCAACCCAACAAAAGACGTGCGCAATCTAGCTGGTACCGCAAAGAAGCCAAGTTGCAACAGGCGTCATCTGCCGTTCAGCTCTCAGGAGACGCCTCCAGCTGCCGACTTCACCGAGCCTCAGATAGGCGAGGTGCGAAATATTATCAGCCCCAACACACTCAAGAAGGCGGTCTGTGAGCAGAACTCAGTCCCATTACAGGAGAAGAAGAAGGCACGCAAAAGAAAGACTAACAAGGGTGCGGGCCAGCCGGCACCGAGTACGATCCGTGCTCAGGACGGGCCACCTTCACCTGAGGATATCTCGGGGAGGGTGCATCTGGCGGGTAGGCCGATGCTACCAAGAAATATGCTCGATGCTGCAACCGGCGCTATGCGGAGTCTGCATGACAGTGTTCTTTCTTTGGAGAAGCGGCGTCTCGGAGAGAAGGATGTGGCATACCCGGTTTTCGCGGCCAAGGTGCCAGAGGGCAAGGGCTTTGTGGATAACTCCATCGGGGGTACGATCGTCCTGCGGTTTGATGACATCCATGCTATGTTGAACCTTCATCCGCTGCACTACACCTTCGTTCGACTGTTTTCGCTGAGTATGGAGATGCGGATCATTCGCGACAAGACCCCGGACATCGTGATAGTCAACCCCTTCTACATGCATGCCAAGATCTTGGGCAGCGCTGGGGACCGGCAAGTCATGACTTCTTACCTCGAAGGCGTCATTCTTGCTAACCAAGATAAGGATAACTTCCTCGTGCCTTACTTTCCCGAGTAAGTCCTCCCCTCAACCGCCCCGTAACATATGAATTCTTAGATTTCGATCGTTTTTCTTTTAACATTCTGTGTTTTCTGCAGTGACACACATTGCACGCTCATCCTCCTAAGCCCCAAATATTCCATGGCCACGTATTTCGACCCGGACCGTCAGTCGAACGTAGACTACACAAATGTCAAGAAGGTTCTTGATGATGTTCTCCCCGGCTATGTCAAATCTGGAGGCACCTTCACCAGGCCTATTCGTAAGTACGGCAAGCACGTGTTCTCCCAAAATACGACATTCTGCTGCGTCAAGCAGCCGCCTGGCGGTCAGAAGGGTGCCTACTACGCCATCCATCACATGCGGGCGATCATACGGGACCATCATCAACTTCTGCTACCGAGTAAACTCAAAGATTGGGCCGCGAGTGTGTCGGCAATCCAGGACGCGAACATCAGACAAGAATTCTTTCGCATCCAGTCGGAGTTTGCGGAAATCATCCATCAAGATGTCCTTCGTACCTCGGGGCAGTTCTACCTCAGAAATCAACCGTCCAACAGTGACATCAACACAATGCTACAAATGCAGGCTGACAACGACCGTCATTTCATGACTCCCACGATAGACGGCGGCTTCATCCACGCTCCGGTCCCTTGAGTTGAGTCGAAAGCAGTGATGCTGTGTCTAGTTTTGAAACATCGATTGGCTCATGTTGTAATTAAACTTTAATGAACTTGTAGTATGTCTCTTTGGTTTCGAGAGTCGTTCAACTTAGATGTAATCGATGCTATTAATGTCTTGCTTTTCTCTTCCGATCGTTCTGTTGCATACTTATATATTGCTTATGTATTGTCTGTGAATTGGTACTAATGTTTCGTTTGGCTACTGCATAGCGATGCCGTCGTATGTCGTGTACAAGGGTAAGGTTCCCGGAGTCTATGACGACTGGGAGGAGTGTCGGAGACAGGTTCACCGATTCAGCGGTAACAGTTACAAAGGGTACACCAGTAGGGCCGAGGCCGAATCTAGATACGCCCGCTATCTAGCGGGAGAGGGGAGGGAGCGCTGGAGGAACCGGATGAAGACGAGTTTCATCATGATGATGCTCATCGTGATGACCGCAGCTCTCTTCTATGTGATGGTAGTTTAGATGATCGATATCGACTTGTAATATGAAGACAAACTCGCTACTCACGGTCTCGAGACTTGTAATATAATGTTCTATCTTTCTTCGATCTTTTCAATTCAGAGACTAATATGATGAATTGTATTCGGAGACTAATATGATGAATTGTATTCAGAGACTAATCTTCTATTGTATTCGATGAATCTATTGTTGATGTGTGCTGTCTATATTTTGTCCAATTATACATTTTGTAACCTGTGCAAAAAACAGAAAAATAAAAAATAAAAAAAAACTAATATTCATACTAATGGCGCATCACATCACAGTGCGCCATTAGTATGCCAAAGGATACTAATGGCGCATCATTAAACAGTGCGCCATTAGTATGCCGAAGTTACTAATGGCGCATCTTGTTGTTGTGTGCCATTAGTATGCCAAAGCACCTGGGTATACATGGCCTCCTGGGAGGCATACTAATGGCGCACTGTTGTATATACTAATGGTGCATCAGAGGTGCGCCATTAGTATACCAGATACTAAGGGCGCACCTGTGGTGCGCCATTAGTAAAATATACTAATGGTGTGGCATTAATGGCGCACCACTAATGCGCCATTAATGGCCAAATTAGGTGCGCCATTAGTAGGCCTTTTCCTAGTAGTGATTGTTTTAGACCTATGTTTCATCAAGTATATATGCCCATATCTGCTCAAATCATCTGTGAATATATGAAAATAACGATACTCGCCGCGAGCCTCAACACTCATCGGATTGCATACATCAGTATGTATTATTTCCAATAAGTCAGTTGCTTGTTCCATTTTTCGGAGAACGGAGTTTTAGTCATCTTGCTCACGAGGCATGGTTCGCAAGCATCAAATGATTCATAATCAAGTGATTCCAAAAGCCCATCATCATGGAGTTTCTTCATGCGCTTTACACCAATATGACCTAAACGGCAGGGCCACATATAAGTTGCACTATCATTATTAACTTTGCATCTTTTGGCTTCAATATTATGAATATGTGTATTACTACGATCAAGATTCAATAAACCATTCACCTTGGATGTATGACCTCAGAAGGTTTTATTCATGTAAACAGAATAACAATTATCCTTGACTTAAATGAATAACTGTATTGCAATAAACATGATCCAATCATATTATGCTTTACACAAACACCAAATAACATTTATTTTAGGTTCAACACTGACCCCGAAGGTAAAGGGAGTGTGCGATGGCGATCTTATCACCTTGGAATCACTTCCAACTCACATCATCACCTCGCCCTTAACTAGTCTCTCTTTATTTAGCAACTCCCATTTCGATTTACTACTCTTAGTAACTGAACCAGTATCAAATACCGAGGTGTTGTTATAAACACTAGTAAAGTACACATCAATAACATGTTTATCGAATATATACTTTTGTTCACTTTGCCATCCTTCTTATCCACCAAGTATTTAGGGCAGGTCCACTTGTAGTGACCATTTCCTTTGCAGTAGAAGCACTCAGTGCCAGGCTTGGGTCTACCTTTGAGCTTCTCCATGGGAGTGGCAACTTGCTTGCCTTTCTTCTTTGAAGTTCCTCTTTCTTTTCCTTTCCCCTTTTCATGAAACTAGTGGTCTTGTTAACCATCACACTTGATGCTATTTCTTTATTTCTACCTTCACCGATTTTAGCATCGCGAAGAGCTTGGGAATTACTTTCGTCATCCCTTGCATATTATAGTTCATCAATAAGTTCTGGTAACTTGGTGATAGTGACTACAGAACTTTATCAATTACTCTATTATCTAGAAGATTAACTCCCACTTGATTCAAGAAATTGTAGTACCAAGACAACCTAAGCACATGCTTACTGGTTGAGCTATTCTCCTCCACCTTGTAGGCAAAGTACTGTCAGAGGTCTCATACCTCTCGACACGGGCATGAGCATGAAATACCAATTTCAACTTTTAGAACATCTTATATGTTCCGTGGCGTTCAAAACATTTTTGAAGTCCCGGTTCTAAGCCGTAAAGCATGGTGCACTAAACTATTAATTAGTCATCATACCGAGCTTTGTCAAACGTTCATAACGTGTGCATCTGCTCCTGCAATAGGTCTGTCACCTAGCGGTGCATCAAGGACATAATTCTTTTGTTCAGCAATGAGGATAATCCTCAGATCACGGACCCAGTCCGCATCATTGCTACTATCATCTTTCAACTTATTTTTCTCTAGGAACATATCAAAAAATAAACGGGGAGCTACATCGCAAGCTATTGATCTACAACATAGATATGCAAAAACTATCAGGACTAAGTTCATGATAAATTAAGTTCAATTAATCATATTACTTAAGAACTCCCACTTGGATAGACATCCCTCTAATTATCTAAGTGATCACGTGATCCATATCAACTAAACCATGTCCTATCATCATGTGAGATGGAGTAGTTTTCAATGGTGAACATCTCTATGTTGATCATATCTACTATATGATTCACGTTTGACCTTTCGGTCTCCAGTGTTCCAAGGCCATATCTGCATATGCTAGGCTCGTCAAGTTTAACCCGACTATTCCGCATGTGCAAAACTGGCTTGCACCCATTGTATGTGAATGTGGAGCTTATCACACCCGATCATCACGTGGTGTCTCGGCATGACGAACTGTCGCAACGGTGCATACTCAGGGAGAACACTTTTACCTTAAAATTTAGTGAGAGATCATCTTATAATGCTACCGCCGAACTAAGCAAAATAAGATGCATAAAGGATAAACATCACATGCAATCAATATAAGTGATATGATATGGCCATCATCATCTTGTGCCTTTGATCTCCATCTCCAAAGCACTGTCATCACCATCGTCACTGATTTGACACCTTGATCTCCATCGAAGCATCGTTGTCGTCTCGCCAACTATTGCTTCTACGACTATCGCTACCGCTTAGTGATAAAGTAAAGCAATTACATGGCGACTGCATTTCATACAATAAAGCGACAACCATATGCGGCTCATGACAGTTGCCGATAACTGTGTTACAAAACATGATCATCTCATACAATAAAATTTAGCATCATGTCTTGACCATATCATATCACAACATGCCCTGCAAAAACAAGTTAGACGTCCTCTACTTTGTTGTTTCAAGTGTTACGTGGCTGCTACGGGCTGAGCAAGAACCGTTCTTACCTACGCGAAACCACAATGCAGTATAGTGATTGCTTTTTGATCTTCAGAAAGAACCTTTTTCATTTAATCTGATTCAACTAAAGTTGGAGAAATTGACACCCACCAGCCACCTATGTGCGAAGAACGTCGATAGAACTAGTCTCGCGTAAGCGTACGCGTAATGTCGGTCTGGGCCGCTTCATCCACCAATACCGCCGAATCAAGAAACAACTAGTGATGGCAAGCAATATGTATATACCCACGCCCACAACTCCTTTGTGTTCTACTCGTGCATATAACATCTACGCATAAACCTGGCTTGGATGCCACTATTGGGGAACACAGTTCCTACACACATGCAAGATCATGGTGATGCATAGCAACAAGAGGGGAGAGTATTGTCTACGTACCCTCATAGAATGTAAGCGAAAGCATTATGACAACGCGGTTGATTTATTCGTACGTCTTCACGATCGACCGATCCTAGTACCGAAAGTACGGCACCTCCGCGATCTGCACATGTTCGGCTCGGTGACGTCCCACGAACTCACGATCCGGCAGAGTGTCGAGGTAGAGCTTCGTCAGCACGACAGCATGATGATGGTGATGATGATGCTACTGGAATAGGGCTTTGCCTAAGCACCGCCACAATATGACCGTGGTGGATTATGGTGGAGGGGGGCACCGCACACGGCTAAGAGATCAATGATCAACTTGTGTGTCTATTGGGTGCCCCCTGGCCACGTATATAAAGGATGGAGGGAGGAGGAGGCCGGCCCTCATAGGTAGCGCCCAAAGTGTGGAGTGAAGGAAATATGCTCTAGAGGCAATAATAAAGTTATTATTTATTTCCTTATTTCAGGATAAATGTTTATTATTCATGCTAGAATTGTATTAACCGGAAACATAATACATGTGTGAATGCATAGACAAACAAAGTGTCACTAGTATGCCTCTACTTGACTAGCTCGTTGATCAAAGATGGTTATGTTTCCTAACCATGGACATGAGTTGTCATTTGATAAACGGGATCACATCATTAGGAGAATGATGTGATTGACTTGACCCATTCCGTTAGCTTAGCACTTGATCATTTTAGTTTACTGCTATTTGCCTTCTTCATGACTTATACATGTTCCTATGACTATGAGATTATGCAACTCCCGATTATCGGAGGAACACTTTGTATGCTACCAAATGTCACAACGTAACTGTGTGATTATAAAGGTGCTCTATAGGTGTCTCTGATGGTACTTGTTGAGTGGGCTTAGATCGAGACTAGGATTTGTCACTCCGATTGTCGGAGAGGTATCTCTGGGCCCTCTCGGTAATGAACATCACTATAAGCCTTGCAAGCAATGAAACTAACGAGTTAGTTGAGGGATAGTGTATTACGGAACGAGTAAAGAGACTTGCCGGCAACGAGATTGATATAGGTATTGAGATACTGACGATCGAATCTCGGGCAAGTAACATACCGATGACAAAGGGAACAACGTATGTTGTTATGCGGTTTGACCGATAAAGATCTTCGTAGAATATGTAGGAGCCAATATGAACATCCAGGTTCCGCTATTGGTTATTGACCGGAGACGTGTCTCGGTCATGTCTACGTAGTTCTCGAACCCGTAGGGTCCGCACGCTTAACGTTCGGTGACGATCGGTATATGAGTTTATGTGATTTGATGTACCAAAGGTAGTTCGGAGTCCCGAATAAGATCGGGGACATGACGAGGAGTCTCGAAATGGTCGAGATGTAAAGATCGATATATTGGACGACTATATTCAGACATCGGAAAGGTTCCTAGTGATTCTAGTATTTTTGGAGTACCAGGGAGTTACGGGAATACGGGGAAGAAGTATTGGGCCTCATGGGCCAAGTGGTGGAAGAGAGGCCCCCTAGCCCAAACCTAATTGGACTAGGGGGTGGCCCCCTTTCCTCCTTTCCTCCCTCTCCTTCCTTCTCCCCTTCCCCCTTCCTTTCCTCCTCCTAGTAGGAGTAGGAAAGGGGAGTCCTACTCTTACTAGGAGGAGGACTCCTCCTCCTAGCGTGCCCTGCCTCATGGGCAAGATGCTTGCGTACCATGCTTCATGGGCAAGATGCTTGCGTACAGAATTGTTGGAAATAATACATACTGATGTATGCAGTCCGATGAGTGTTGAGGCTCGCGACGAGTATCATTATTTTCTAACCTTCACAGATGATTTGAGCAGATATGGGTATATCTACTTGATGAAACATAAATCTGAAACATTTGAAAAGTTCAAAGAATTTTAGAGTGAAAGTGGAAAATCATCGTAACAAGAAAATAAAATTTCTACGATCTGATCGTGGAGGAGAATATTTGAGTTACGAGTTTGGTCTTCATTTGAAACAATAAGAAATAGTTTCGCAACTCACTCCACCCGGAACACCACAACATATTGGTGTGTCCGAACGTCATAATATACTTTATGGATATAGGGCAATCTATGATGTCTCTTACCGATTTACCACTATCGTTTTGGGGTTATGCATTAGAGACAACTACATTCACGTTAAATAGGGCACCATCTAAATCCGTTGAGATGACACCGTATGAACTATGGTCTGGCAAGAAACCTAAGCTGTCGTTTCTTAAAGTTTGAGGTTGCAATGCTTATGTGAAGAAGTTTCAACCTGATAAGCTCAAACCCAAATCGGAGAAGTGCGTCTTCATAGGATACCCAAAAGAAAATGTTGGGTACACATTCTATCACAGACCCGAAGGCAAGATCTTTGTTGCTAAGAATGGATCCTTTCTAGAGAAGGAGTTTCTCTCGAAAGAAGTGAGTGGGAGGCAAGTAGAACTTCATGAGATAACTGTACCTGCTCCCTTATTGGAAAGTTGTTCATCACAGAAATCTGTTCTTGTGACTCCTACACCAATTAGTGAGGAAGCTAATGATGATGATCATGTAACTTCAGATCAAGTTACTACTGAACCTCGTAGGTTAACCAGAGTGAGATCCGCACTAGAGTGGTACGGTAATCCTGTTCTGGAGGTCATATTACTTGACCATGACGAACCTACGAACTATGAGGAAGCGATGATGAGCCCAGATTCCGCGAACTGGCCTGAGGCCATGAAATCTAAGATGGGATCCATGTATGAGAACAAAGTGTGGACTTTGGTTGACTTGCCCGATGATCGGAAAGCCATAAAAAATAAATGGATCTTCAAGAGGAAGACGGACGCTAATAGTAGTGTTACTATCTACAAAGCTAGATTTGTCGAAAAAGGTTTTTGACAAAGTTCAAGGTATTGACTTCGATGAGATTTTCTCACTTGTAGCGATGCTTAAGTCTGTACGAATCATGTTAGAAAATTGCCTCATTTTATAAAAACTTGCAAATGGATGTCAAAACTACATTCCTTAATGGATTTCTTAAAGAAGAGTTGTATATGATGCAACCAGAAGGTTTTGTCGATCCTAAAGGTGCTAACAAAATGTGCAAGCTCCAGCGATCCATCTATGGACTGGTGCAAGCATCTCAGAGTTGGAATATACGCTTTGATGAGTTGATCAAAGCATATAGTTTTATACAGACTTGCGGTGAAGCCTATATTTACAAGAAAGTGAGTGGGAGGACTACATCATTTCTGATAAGTATATGTGAATGACATATTGTTAATCAGAAATAATGTCGAATTTTCTGGAAAGCATAGAGGAGTATTTGAAAGGAGTTTTTCCAAGAAAGACCTCGGTGAAGCTGCTTACATATTGAGCATCAAGATCTATAGAGATGAATCAAGACGCTTGATAAGGTTTTTCAATGAGTACATACCTTGACAAGTTTTTGAAGTAGTTCAAAATGGAATAGTCAAAGAAGGAGTTATTGCCTGTGTTGCAAGGTGTGAAGTTGAGTAATACTCAAAACCCGACCACAACAGAAGATAGAGAGAGAATGAAAGTCATTCCCTATGCCTCAGCCATAGGTTCTATAAAGTATGCCATGTTGTGTACCAAACCTATTATATACCCTACACTGAGTTTGGCAAGGGAGTACAATAGTGATCTAGGAGTAGATCACTAGACAGCAGTCAAAATTATCCTTAGTGGAATAAGGATATGTTTCTCGATTATGGAGGTGACGAAAGGTTCGTCGTAAAGGGTTACGTCGATGCAAGTTTTGACACTGATCCAGATGACTCTAAGTCTCAATCTGGATACATATTGAAAGTGGGAGCAATTAGCTAGAGTAGCTGCGCGCAGAGCATTGTTGGCATAGAAATTTGCAAAATACATACGGATATGAATATGGTAGACCCGTTGACTAAACTTCTCTCACAAGCAAAACATGATCACACCTTAGTACTCTTTGGGTGTTAATCACATGGCGATGTGAACTAAGATTACTGACTCTAATAAACCTTTTAGTGTTGGTCACATGGCGATGTGAACTATGGGAGTTAATCACATGGTGATGTGAACTATTGGTGTTAAATCACATGGCGATGTGAACTAGATTATTGACTCTGGTGCAAGTGGGAGACTGAAGGAAATATTCCCTAGAGGTAATAATAAAGTTATTATTTATTTCCCTATTTCATGATAAATGTTTATTATTCATGCTAGAATTGTACTAACCGGAAACATAATACATGTGTGAATACATAGACAAACAAAGTGTCACTAGTATACCTCTACTTGACTAGCTCGTTGATCAAAGATGGTTATGTTTCCTAACCATGGACATGAGTTGTCATTTGATAAATGGGATCACATCATTAGGAGAATGATGTGATTGACTTGGCCCATTCTTTTAGCTTAGCACTTGATCGGTTTACTGCTATTGCTTTCTTCATGACTTATACATGTTCCTATAGCTATGAGATTATGCAACTCCCGATTACCGGAGGAACACTTTGTGTGATACTAAATATCACAAAGTAACTGCGTGATTATAAATGTGATCTACAGGTGTCTCCGATGGTACTTGTTGAGTTGGCTTAGATCAAGATTAGGATTTGTCACTCTGATTGTCGGAGAGGTATCTCTGGTCCCTCTCGATAATGAACATCACTATAAGCCTTGCAAGCAATGCAACTAATGAGTTAGTTGCGGGATAGTGCAGTACGGAACGAGTAAAGATACTTGCCGGTAACGAGATTGAACTAGGTATTGAGATACCGACGATCGAATCTCGGGCAAGTAACATACCGATGACAAAGGGAACAATGTATGTTGTTATGCAGTTTGACCGATAAAGATCTTCGTAGAATATGTAGGAGCCAATATGAAAATCCAGGTTCCGCTATTGGTTATTGACTGGAGACGTGTCTCGGTCATGTCTACATAGTTCTCAAACCCGTAGGGTCCGCATGCTTAACGTTCGGTGATGATCGGTATTATGAGTTTATGTGATTTGATGTACTGAAGGTATTTCGGAGTCCCGAATAAGACCACGGGGACATGACGAGGAATCTCGAAATGGTCGAGACATAAAGATTGATATATTGGACTACTATATTCGGACATCGGAAAGGTTCCGAGTGATTCGGGCATTTTCGGAGTACCGTGGAGTTACGGGAATACGAGGAAGAAGTATTTGGCCTCATGGGCCAAGTGGTGAAAGATAGGAGGCAGGGCGCGCAGCCCCCTAGCCCAAACCAAATTGGACTAGGGGCAGGCCCCCCTTTCCTCCTTTGTTCCCTCTCCTTCCTTCTCCCCATTCCCCTTCCTTTCCTCCTCCTAGTAGGAGTAGGAAAGGGGAGTCCTACTCCTACAAGGAGGAGAACTCCTCCTGGCGCGCCCTACAGGGGCCGGCTGGCCTCCCCCTTGCTCCTTTATATACGGGGGCAGGGGGCACCCTAGAACACACAAATTGATTAGTTGATCTTTTAGCCGTGTGCGGTGCCCCCCTCCACCATAATCCACCTCGGTCATATCGTAGCGGTGCTTAGGCGAAGCCCTGCGTCAGTAGCATTATCATCACTGTCATCACGCCGTCGTCCTGACGGAACTCTCCCTCGAAGCTCTGCTGGATCGGAGTTCGTCGGACGTCACCGAGCTGAACGTGTGCAGAACTCGGAGGTGCCGTACATTCGGTACTTGGATCGGTCGGATCGTGAAGACGTACGACTACATCAACCGCGTTTTCATAACGCTTCCGCTTACGGTCTATGAGGGTACATGGATGATACTCTTCCCTCTCGTTGCTATGCATCACCATGATCTTGCATGCGCGTAGGATTTTTTTTTGAAATTACTACGTTCCCCAACACGAGGCCAATAC
Source organism: Triticum dicoccoides (assembly GCF_002162155.2). Lineage (NCBI taxonomy): Eukaryota > Viridiplantae > Streptophyta > Magnoliopsida > Poales > Poaceae > Triticum > Triticum dicoccoides. The sequence goes on from NC_041386.1 coordinate 51,082,642, forward strand.
ATGGAATAAGAAAAAGGGAAGGGAGAGAGAGAAGGAAGGAAGGGGGCGCCCCCTTTCCCTAGTCCAATTCAGACTAGTCCGTGGGGAAGGGGCGTGGCCACCCTTGAGGCCTTTCTCTCCTTTCCCTTATGGCCCATTAAGTCCCAATACGAATTCCCGTAACTCTCCGGTACTCCGGAAAATACCCGAATCACTCGGAACCTTTCTGATGTCCGAATATAGCCTTCCAATATATTGATATTTACATCTTGACCATTTCGAGACTCCTCGTCATGTATTCGATCTCATCCGGGACTCCGATCAAACTTCGGTCATCAAATCACATAACTCATAATACAAATCATCAAAGAACGATAAGCGTGCGGACCGTACGGGTTCAAGAACTATGTAGACATGATGGAGACACATCTCTGGTCAATAACCAATAGCGGAACCTGGATGCTTATATTGGCTCCTACGTATTCTAAGAAAATATTTTTCAGTCAAATAGCATAACAACATATGTTGTTCCCTATGTCATCGGTATGTTACTTGCCCGAGATACGATCGTCGGTATCTCAATACCTAGTTCAATCTCGTTACCACCAAGTCTCTTTACTCATTCCGTAATGCAACATCCCATAACTAACTCATTAGTCACATTGCTTGCAAGGCTTATAGTGATGTGCATTATCGAGAGGGCCCAGAGATACATCTCTGACAATCAGAGTGACAAATCCTAATCTCGTTCTATGCCAACTCAACAAACACCATCGGAGACATCTGTAGATCACCTTTATAATCACCCAGTTACGTCGTGACGTTTGGTAGCACAAAAAGTGTTCCTCCGGCATTCGGGAGTTGCATGATCTCATAGTCATAGGAACATGTATAAGTTATGGAGAAAGCAATAGCAAGAAACTAAACGATCATCGTGCTAAGCTAACGGTTGGGACAAGTCAATCACATCATTCTCTAATGATGTGATCTTGTTAATCAAATGACAACTCAGGTATATGGTTAGGAAACATAACAATCATTGATTCAACGAGCTAGTCAAGTAGAGGCATACTAGTGACATTCTGTTTGTCTATGTATTCGCACATGTACCAAGTTTTCGGTTAATACAATTCTAGCATGAATAATAAACATTTATCATGATATAAGGAAATATAAATAACAACTTTATTATTGAATCCAGGGAATATTTCCTTCATTGACTACCACTCGATGTCTCCTGGATTGCGTTTGTTCCAAGAAAGATCCTCGTGAAGGTTTCGTTCCGTTTGGATTCCGTTTGATATTCCTTTTCTGCGAAACATTGAAATAGGCAAAAAACAGAAACTGGCACTAGGCCTCCGGTTAATAGGTTAGTCCCAAAAATTATATATAAGAGCATATCAAAGCCCATTAAACATCCAAAACAGATAATATAACAGCATGGGACAATCAACAATTATAGATACGTTGGAGAGGTATCACTTATCACTCAACAACCATCGGTCTTTGTTTCTGTCGATTGATGTTCCTTGTTCATTGACTACAGAAATCTTGTATGTTTGGGGCCCAATTTGCTGAATTGGAGAGGAAGTAAATTCAACTCAACCTTGATCTGGAGCTGGCCAAGGAAAATTTGAAGAAGGCCCAAGACGAAGCAGTCATCATGGGAGGAAACAAATTTTGTCGACTGTTCATCTTGCCATCTTTTGCTTTCAACCTTTAAAGCGAGTGACTCCACTTGAACATATGTGCGTAGTGAAAATATTCAACTCCAAGGTCGTCTAAAGAATGTTATTTCTTTAGACAAAATGAAGCAGGCTCTAGAGCAGAAGGACCTCCACCTTGCAGCGGCGCAGAAGATGGCGCGAGAGAAAACTAAACTTGTTGATAAGAAGTTGGCTTCAGTCAGCAAGCTGGAAGAAGAAAACGCCAAGTTGAAGACTGTCATTGATGAAGCAAAGAAAGAAGTCGTGCAGCTGAAGAAGGACAAGGTGGCCTTGACCGACAAAGTCGAAGATCTCACCCCGAGGAGAAACGAACTGGAGACTTATCTAGGAGGCCTTGCCAAGAAGATGTTCCTCATGCTTGAAGGTACTTTCCCTTGTCTGACTGTCTTGCAACTGCCAACTCATCATATGACTATTGATTCATTATTTTTCTGTGCATGCAGAATTCCGTCAAAATTTCGAGGAAGATTGGGCGGATTGAGACGAATCTGGACCCCATCAACACCCCCGTCAAGGACGAAGCCGTGATGAATGTGCTGCGACTGGAATCTCGCCTCGCCAGTGTTATGGAGTACCTTGCTCTACTGAAAGTGGCGGTGTCGTGGTTCGACACAGAGCTCTAGCCAGGTGTGACATTCCAGAATGACCTCGAGTCTCTGATGACTCGACTCAATGAAATCCTTGGTCGAGTACGGGCATGAAAGAAGGCATCTGCTTGCTGCAGTGCTGATGTGGCTCTGTCTCTGGTCTGTGTTCATTGCAAGGAAGTTAGAGAAGAGAAGCTGGCGGCTCTCAAGGTCGCCAACACCAAGAAGCTTCAATTGTAGTCCTTTATGGAGACCTTCATCAACGCTGCCACTCGCATCGCGGATGGAATCGACCTGGATGAGTTCATCGAGCCAGCTAGCCCTTCTCCGGCCGAGTGAAAAACTTGATAACTTGATTTAATTTGCCTCGGGATGCCGAGTGATCCTATAATCGTTAAAACCCTTTCGGGCTTGCTGCCCGAGTACTTCTGCCGGAGGTTCTGAATCTTCATGGATCTATCCGAACTTGGTATTTCTTTTGAATGCAATTGCTTTGTCTTTATCGCCTTCAAATTTCTTGACTCGAGCTAATTGGGAATCATAACTAAAACTCCGAGTGTAAGGGTCGTTCTCCACTCGGAGTTGACGTTATATTTGCAGCGCAACTCCGAGTGCAACCAGAGTTGTACTTGTGGCACAACTCCGAGAGTAGCCAGACATTGTATTTGTGGCGCAGCTCCGAGAGTAGCCAGACGTTGTATTTGTGGCATGGCTCCGAGTGCAACTAGAGGTTGTACTTGTGGCGCAGCTCCGAGTGAGAATGTAGATCACCACCCAAAGTATATTTTATAACTTAGGAGAGTGCGGGATCGCGGCTAAGCCCCCCGAGTGGGAGGATTGCTCTCCTCTCGGAGTAGTTTTGTAACTTAGGTGAATGCGAGATCGCGGATAAGTCCCCAAGTGGGAGGATTGCTCTCCACTCGGAGTAGTTTCGTAACTTAGGTGAATGCGGGATCGCGGCTAAGCCCCCAAGTGGGATGATTGCTCTCCACTCGGAGTAGTTTTGTAACTTAGGCGAATGCGGGATTGCGGCTAAGCCCCCGAGTGGGAGGATTGCTCTCCACTCAGAGTAGTTTTGTAACATAGGCGAATGCGGGATTGCGGCTAAGCCCCCGATTGGGAGGATTGCTCTCGACTCAGAGTAGTTTTGTAACTCAGGCGAATGCGGGATCACAGCTAAGCCCTCGAGTGGGAGGATTTCTCTCCACTCAGAGTAGTTTTGTAACTTAGGCGAATGCGGGATCGCAGCTAAGCCCCCGAGTGGGAGGATTGCTCTCCACTCGGAGTAGTTTTGTAACTTAGGCGAATGCGGGATCACGGCTAAGCCCCCGAGTGGGGGGATTGCTCTCCACTCGGAGTAGTTTTGTAACTTAGGCGAATCAGTTTCGCGGCTAAGCCTCCGAGTGGGAGGGTTGCTCTCCACTCGTAGTATTTTTTGAAACTTAGGCGAAACGGATTCGCGGCTAAGCCACCCACTGGGGATTTGAACACATATGCTTATGTGATAACAATCGTCAGGAAAATCATCTCTTTGATAAGCAATCTAAAGGATTCTTTATTACAACTCGTCGATCTGAGTGTTTGGGTATAAAAACGGCGGAGCAGATCTGCATTCCACGGGCGCGGCTTGTCTTCTTTCTTGGCTACATTGTAGAGGTGATACAGCTCGTTGAGGAGCACCTTGGTGATGATGAAGGGGCCTTCCCAGGCCAGAGCGAGCTTGTGAGGTCGTTTCTGGTACACTCAGAGCACAAGGTCTCCCTCTTGGAATGCTCGACCTCTGACATTTCGGGAATGGGATCGACGCAGGTCTTGTTGACAGATGGTCAACCAGATCAGAGCCATCTCTCATTCTTCCTCTAGGAAATCAACTGCGTCTTGACGTGCTTGTTCTGCTTCAGCTTCAGAGAAGAGTTCCACTCGAGGAGCATTGTGCAGCGATCACTCAGAAGCACGGCTTGGGCACCATATTCCATGAAGAAAGGGGTTCGGTCGGTTGACCGATTGGGAGTCATTCTCAGTCCCCATAAAACAGATGGCAATTCAGTCACCCAAGCTCCAGCAGCATGCTTGAGGTCGTGCATCACTCGGGGTTTCAGCCCTTGAAGGATCAAACCATTTGCTCTTTCTGCTTGTCCATTCGACTGCGGGTGCGCAACGGATGCGTAATTGACCCGAGTGCCTTGGGACGTACAAAATGCTCTAAACTCATCAGAATCAAAGTTTGATCCGTTATCTGTGATAATGTTGTAAGGGACTCCATATCTGAATATCAACTCTCTGATGAAACTAATGGTGGTAGTGAGTCAAGATTCTTGATAGGCTTGGCTTCGATCCACTTGGTTAACTTGTCAACTGCTACGAGCAAATGAGTGAAACCACTTCTGCCATTCTTGAAAGGTCCGACCATGTCCAACCCCCAAACTGCAAAATATCAGACGAGAGGAATAGTCTTCAAGGCAGACGCAGTCTTGTGAGACATGTTTGAGTAAAACTGGCAGCCTTCGCACTTGTTAACTATATCTTTGCCATCTCATTCGCTTGCAGCTAGTAGAATCCCGCTTGGTATGCTCTGGCCACGATGGTCAGAGAGGATGCGTGGTGACCACAGGTCCCTGAGTGAATCTCATTTAAGATTAGTCGACCCTCTTCTAGGGAGATACAACACTGAGCCACTCTGGTAACACTTTCTCTGTAAAGCTGTCCACTTACTACTGTGAAGGCTTTGGATCGGCGGACAATCTGGTGAGCTTCATCCTCATCCGCTGGGAGCTCTTGCCTTAGCAGATATGCAATATAAGACACCGTCCAATCGGGAGTGATCACCAAAACCTCCACGATCAAGTCGACTACTGCTGGAACTTCAATCTCAGTCTGATTAGTCAAACTTATCAATTGCGGGGGCTCTTCTGTAAAGGGATCTTCTTGGACTGATGGGGTACGAAGATGTTCCAAGAGCACATTGATGGGAATTGGTTTTCCAAGTGGAACCCAACTTTGCCAAATCGTTAGCCGATTGATTCTTGATTTGGGGTATGTGGTGGAGCTCTAACCCCTCGAACTTCTTCTTTAGTTTCCTCACTGCATTGCAGTAACCAGTCATAGAAGGGCTCCTGATATCCCATTCCTTCATTACCTAGTTGAACCACCAAGTCTGGGTCACCGTAGACCATCAGGCGATGGACGCCGAGTGAGATGGCCATATGCAACACATACAAAAGTGCTTCATACTCAGCTTCATTGTTTGAGGAATCGAAGTGAATCTAAAGAACATAACTGAGCTTGTCGCCTCTTGGGGATACCAAAACCACTCCAACACCAGAGCCATTCAACATTTTGGATCCATCAAAGAACATAGTCCAATGTTCCGAGTGAATCTGAGTCGGTTGCTGTTGTTCTATCAATTCGTCCAGGAAATCTGCTATCTCCTGAGACTTGATTGCCTTTTTCGCCTCGAACTTGATATCCAAAGGGAGGAGTTCAATCGCCCACTTGGCCACTCGACTGGTCACATCTCGTTTGTTCAATATTTCTGATAATGGAGCATCATTGACGACAGAAACTGAGAGGTCTACGAAGTAATGTGCAACTTTCTTCGTGGTCAAATAAATCCCGTAGACAAGCTTCTGATAGTGCGGATACCGTTGCTTCGACGGGGTCAAGACTTCAGAGATATAGTACACTAGGCGCCGAACTTTATACACTTTGCCTTCTTCCTCCCGCTCGACTGTAAGCACTGTGCTGACAACTTGTCCCGTCAATGCAATATACAGCAGTAAAGGCTCTTTGCTCTTGGGGGAAGCAACCACCGGCTGGGTGGAAAGCAGGGCTTTGATCTCTTCAAACACCGCTTCAGCTTCAGGAGTCCACTCGAACTTGTCAGACTTCTTCATCAGTCGGTAAAGAGGCAAGGCCTTTTCACCAAGGCGTGAGATGAACTGACTCAGTGCAACCAAACAACCAGTAAGCTTATGAACATCATGCACACGCACAAGACGTTTCATTCGGAGAATTGCACCAATCTTCTCTGGGGTTGCATCGATTCCTCGTTCGAAAACAAGAAAACCGAGTAACTTTCCGCTTGGGACTCTGAATGTGCATTTTGACGGATTGAGCTTGATGAAAAATCTTCTTAAGTTGGTGAATGTTTCAGCGAGGTCAGCCAGCAGGTCAGAACCTTTATGTGACTTGACCATCATATCATCCATGTATGCTTCCACATTCCGACTGATTTGAGTGAGCAGGCACTTCTGAATCATGCGCATGAATGTGGTGCTAGCATTCTTAAGACCAAAGAGTATGGTGACATAACAAAAGCACCCAAATGGGGTGATGAAGGTTGTTTTTATTTCATTGGGTCCATATGTTGTTCAACCGTAGACCATTAGGCGACGGATGCCGAGTGAGATGGCCATATGCAACACATACAAAAGTGCTTCATACTCAGCTTCATTGTTTGAGGACTCGAAGTGAATCTGAAGAACATAACTAAGCTTGTCGCCTCTTGGGGATACCAAAACCACTCCAGCACCAGAGCCATTCAACATTTTGGATCCATCAAAGAACATAGTCCAATGTTCCGAGTGAATCTGAGTCAGTTGCTGCTGTTCTATCCATTCGGCCAGGAAATCTGCTATCTCCTGAGACTTGATTGCGTTTTTCGCCTCGAACTTGATATCCAAAGGGAGGAGTTCAATTGCCCACTTGGCCACTCGACTGGTCACATCTCGTTTGTTCAATATTTCTGATAACGAAGCATCCCTGATGACTGAAACTGAGAGGTCTACAAAGTAATGTGCAACTTTCTTCGTGGTCAAATAAATCCCGTAGACAAGCTTCTGATAGTGCGGATACCGTTGCTTCGACGGGGTCAATACTTCAGAGATATAGGACACTAGGCGCCGAACTTTATACACTTTGCCTTCTTCCTCCCGCTCGACTGTAAGCACTGTGCTGACAACTTGTCCCGTCGATGCAATATACAGGAGTAAAGGCTCTTTGCTGACGGGGGAAGCAACCACCGGCTGGGTGGAAAGTAGGGCTTTAATCTCTTCAAACGCCACTTCAGCTTCAGGAACTTGTCAGACTTCTTCATCAGTCGGTAAAGAGGCAATGCCTTTTCACCAAGGCGCGAGATGAACTGACTCAGTGCAACCAAACAACCAGTAAGCTTCTGAACATCATGCACACGCACAAGACGTTTCATTCGGAGAATTGCACCAATCTTCTCTGGGGTTGCATCAATTCCTCGTTCGGAAACAAGAAAACCAAGTAACTTTCCGCTTGGGACTCTGAATGTGCATTTTGACGGATTGAGCTTGATGAAAAATCTTCTTAAGTTGGTGAATGTTTCAGCGAGGTCAGCCAGCAGGTCAGAACCTTTACGTGACTTGACCATCATATCATCCATGTATGCTTCCACATTCCGACTGATTTGAGTGAGCAGGCACTTCTGAATCATGCGCATGAATGTGGCGCCATCATTCTTAAGACCAAAGAGTATGGTGACATAACAAAAGCACCCAAATGGGGTGATGAAGGTTGTTTTTATTTCATTGGGTCCATATGTTGTTCAACCGTAGACCATCAGGCGACGGACGCCGAGTGAGATGGCCATATGCAACACATACAAAAGTGCTTCATACTCAGCTTCATTGTTTGAGGAATCGAAGTGAATCTGAAGAACATAACTGAGCTTGTCGCCTCTTGGCGATACCAAAACCACTCCAGCACCAGAGCCATTCCACATTTTGGATCCATCAAAGAACATAGTCCAATGTTCCGAGTGAATCTGAGTCGGTTGCTGCTGTTCTATCCATTCGGCCAGGAAATCTGCTATCTCCTGAGACTTTATTGCCTTTTTCGCCTCGAACATGATATCCAAAGGGAGGAGTTCAATCGCCCACTTGGCCACTCGACTGGTCACATCTCCTTTGTTTAATATTTCTGATAACGGAGCATCGTTGACGACTGAAACTGAGAGGTCTACAAAGTAATGTGCAAATTTCTTCGTGGTCAAATAAATCCCGTAGACAAGCTTCTGATAGTGAGGATACCGTTGCTTGGACGGGGTCAAGACTTCATAGATATAGTACACTAGGCGCCGAACTTTATACACTTTGCCTTCTTCCTCCTGCTCGACTATAAGAACTGTGTTGACAACTTGTCCCGTTGATGCAATATACAACAGTAAAGGCTCTTTGCTGACGGGGGAAGCAACCACCAGCTGGGTGGAAAGCAGGGCTTTGATATCTTCAAACGCTGCTTCAGCTTCAGGAGTCCACTCGAACTTGTCAGACTTCTTCATCAGTCGGTAAAGAGGCAATGCCTTTTCACCAAGGCGCGAGATGAACTGACCTAGTGTAACCAAACAACCAGTAAGCTTCTGAACATCATGCACACGCACAAGACGTTTCATTCGGAGAATTGCACCAATCTTCTCTAGGGTTGCATCGATTCCTCATTCGGAAACAAGAAAACCAAGTAACTTTCCGCTTGGGACTCTGAATGTGCATTTTGACGGATTGAGCTTGATGAAAAATCTTCTTAAGATGGCGAATGTTTCAGTGAGGTCAGCCAGCAGGTCAGAACCTTTACGTGACTTGACCATCATATCATCCATGTATGCTTCCACATTTCGACTGATTTGAGTGAGCAGGCACTTCTGAATCATGCGCATGAATGTGGCGCCAACATTCTTAAGACCAAAGAGTATGGTGACATATCAAAAGCACCCAAATGGGGTGATGAAGGTTGTTTTTATTTCATTGGGTCCATACAATCAGATCCGATGGTATCTGAAATACGCATCCAAAAAGGACAAATGCTCACACCCCGCAGTTGAGTCGATAATCTGGTCGATGCGGGGGAGAGGGAAATGATCTTTCGTGCAGGCCCCATTGATGTGCTTGAAATCGATACACGTATGAAGTGAATCATATTTCTTCGAGACCATGACAACATTGGCGAGCCAATCGGAGTGGTATATCTCGTGGATGAACTTAGATGCCAGGAGCCAAGCCACCTCTTCACCAATTGCTTTCCTCTTCTCCACGGCAGACCGATGAAGATGTTCTTTGACAGGTTTTACTTTTGAGTCGAGATGCAAACGGTGCTCAGCCAGTTCCCTAGGTACAGCTGGTATGTCAGCTTGTTTCCATGCAAAGATGTCTCAGTTCTCACGGAGAAACTGGATGAGCGCTTCTTCCTATTTGATGTCGAGTGTTGTCGAGATGTGGGTCGGAGCGGCATTAGGGTCAGTCGGGTGAATATGAATAGGCTTTATCTCACCGACCGAGTGAAATGCGGACTCTGAAGCAAGCTTCTTGGCTCGCAACAAATCACTCAGATCTGCATTTTATTTGTATTCTTGCATCTCAACTGCTTCCATATGCTCATCGGCAATTTTTGAACCCTTTTGGAGCCACTATTCTGCTCTTTGTTGATTCCCAGTGACTGAGATCATACATCTGGGTCGAGCCATGAAACGAGCATATGCGGGCCTACCCAGAATTGCATGGTAGGCACTCTGAAAATCCACCTCCTCAAATGTCAACTTCTCCTTGCAGTAATTCTTTGAATCACCGAAAACCACGTCAAGAGTAATCTGACCGAGTGAATCTGCTTTTTTTCCTGGGATGACTCTGTGAAACCACATATTACTCTCACTGTTCTTGGACATCGGAATGCCCATCCCCCTAAGAGTCTCATCATACAGAATGTTCAAGCCTCTACCGCCATCCATCAGGACCTTGGTCAGTCGAGTACCTCCAACGACTAGGTCGACTATCAACGCTTGTTGCCTAGGGGTAGCAACATGCGCTAGGTGATCGGACTGGTGGAATGTTATGGGAGGTTTTGACCACTTCAAATATGTCGGAGTTGCCGGAGCAACCATGTTTACTTCTCTATTCATGACTTTCAGTCGACTTTTGCTCTCGATGTTAGCAAAAATCACTAAAGTAGCATTGACATTGGGGTAACCATCATCTTCCTCTTTATCCTCATCCTTATCAGATGCTTTCTTCTTCTCACTGGGCAGACCTTCTCGAAAACACTGAATCAGGAGTCGACACTGTCGAGTGGTATGTATGGGCAGAATCAGGTTACCCTCTACATATGTTTTGGTGTGTATGTGGCACACAAATCAAGAACATTTCTACCTGATTTGTCACTTTTTTGGGGATCCATGGCCCTTTAGGCTTTCCCTTGAACTTCCCTTGATTCAATGCCACGGCTTCAGCAGGACCTGCAGTTTCAGCCTTGCGCTTCTGTTTCCGATTGGAATTTCCTCCTCCATTGTCTTGGGCGACTGGTTTGTTTTTGCCATTGCGGAGTCAGTCTTCCTCTTCGCCATTGGCGTACCTAGTGGCTATTTCCATCATTCAGGCTAGGGACATGTCACCTGACTGGCCGTATTTCAGGCTGAGCTCTCTGTACCGAACGCTCTCTTTGAAGGCGCAAACTGGTTGGTGCCCTGATACGTTTTCTACAGTATGATGAAGAGTAGTCCATCTCTGAATGATGGCTCTCAAAGTCTCATTCTTCTTCTGAACACAGTGCTGCAATTCAGTTAGTCCGGCGGGCCGCTTGCAGGTGCCCTCAAATGTTTTGATAAACAATCGGACTAATTCTTCCCAACTGAAAATGCTTCCAGGGGCTAACCGATTCAACCAAGCTCTTGTAGAACCTTCAAGCATCAGAGGGAGGTGCTGCATGGCTACATCATCATTTCCTCCACCAATATGTACTGCCACTCAGTAATCTTTCAGCCAAGTGTCCCTGATCGAAGTTGGGAGGGATCTCTGTAGCATGGATGGCTCTACTGAAACACTCTGGCCCAGAAACATATGCACTCTGCTTCCACTCGGATGATTTCTGTCTTGCCCTTCTCTGTGTGCCCGGCCCCTGTAGAATGATGTCTACTACACAACCTTCTTGTTGTAGACGTTGTTGGGCCTCCAAGTGTAGAGGTTTGTAGGATGACCTAAGGTTTATTAATCTGTAGGAGGCGTAGGATGAAGATGGTCTCTCTCAAGCAGCCCTACAACCAAATAACAAATAGTCTCTTGTGTCCCCAACACACCCAATACAATGGTAAATTATATAGGTGCACTAGTTCGGTGAAGACATGGCGATACAAGTGCAATATGGATGGTAGATATAGGTTTTTGTAATCTAAAAATATAAAAACAGCAAGGTAACTAATAATAAAAGTGACCACAAACTATATTGCAATGCTAGGAAACAAGTCCTAGGGTTCATACTTTCACTAGTGCAAGTTCTCTTAACAATAATAACATAACTAGATCATATAACTATCCCTCAACATGCAACAAAGAGTCACTCCAAAGTCACTAATAGCGGAGAACAAACGAAGAGATTATTGTAGGGTACAAAACCACCTCAAAGTTATCCTTTCTGATCGATCTATTCAAGAGTACGTAGTAAAATAACATGAAGCTATTCTTTCCGTTCGATCTATCCTAGAGTTCATACTAGAATAACACCTTAAGACACAAATCAACCAAAACCCTAATGTCACCTAGATACTCCAATGTCACCTCAAGTATCCGTGGGTATGATTATACGATATGCATCACACAATCACAGATTCATCTATTCAACCAACACAAAGAACTTCAAAGAATGCCCCAAAGTTTCTACCAGAGAGTCAAGACGAAAACGTGTGCCAATCCCTATGCATAAGTTCGCAAGGTCACATAACTCACAAGTTGATCACCAAAACATACATCAAGTGGATCACGTGAATATCCCATTGTCACCACAGATAAGCACATGCAAGACATACATCAAGTGTTCTCAAATCCTTAAAGACTCAATCCGATAAGATAACTTCAAAGGGAAAACTCTATTCATCACAAGGAGATAGAGGGGGAGAAACATCATAAGATCCAACTGTAATAGCAAAGCTCGCGGTACAGCAAGATCGTGCCATATCAAGAACACGAGAGAGAGAGAGAGAGAGATCAAACACATAGCTACTGGTACATACCCTCAGCCCCGAGGGTGAACTACTCCCTCCTCGTCATGGAGAGCGCCGGGATGATGAAGATGGCCACTGGTGATGGATCTCCCTCCGGCAGGGTGCCGAAACAGGGTCCCGATTGGTTTTTGGTGGCTATAGAGGCTTGCGGCAGAAGAACGCCCGATATAGCTTATTTTCTATAGGTTTCTGTATTTATAGGAATTTTTTGTGTCGGTCTCACGTCAGGGGGGTCTCCGAGAAGTCCACGAGATTGGGGGACGCACCCAGGGGGGTAGGGCGCTCCCTCCACCCTCGTGGATGTCTTGGGACTCTTCTGTCCCAACTCTTTTACTCCGGAGGCTTCTTTTGGTCCATAAAAATCATCAAAAATTGGAACGTCAATTGGACTCCGTTTGGTATTCCATTTCTGTAAAACTCAAAAACAAGGAAAAAACAGAAACTGGTACTGGGCTATAGGTTAATAGGTTAGTCCCAAAAATCATATAAAATAGCATATAAAACATTCTATATGGATAATATAATAGCAAGGAACAATAAAAAATTATTGATACGTTGGAGACGTATCAAGCATCCCCAAGCTTAAATCATGCTCGTCCTTGAGTAGGTAAATGATAAAAACAAATTTTTTGATGTGGAATGCTACCTAACATATTCATCAATGTAATCTTCTTTATTGTGGCAAGAATATCCAGATCCATAATATTCAAAACAAAAGTTTAATATTTACATAAAAATAATAATACGTCAAGCATACTAACAAAGAAATCATGTCTTCTCAAAATAACATGGCCAAAGAAAGTTCATCCCTACAAAATCATATAGTTTGGCTAGGCTCCATGTTCATCACACAAAATATTCAAATCATGCACAACCCCGATGACAAGCCAAGTAATCGTTTCATACTTTAGTATCCTCAAACTTTTTCAACTTTCACGCAATACATGAGCCTGAGCCATGGACATAGCACTATAGGTGGAATAGAGTGGTGGTTGTGGAGAAGACAAAAATGAGGAAGATGGTCTCACATCAACTAAGCGTATTAATGGTCTATGGAGATGCCCATCAATAGATATCAATGTGAGTGAGTAGGGATTGCCATGCAACGGATGCACTAGAGCTATAAATGTATGAAAGCTCAACAAAAGAAACTAAGTGTGTGTGCATCCAACTTGCTTGCTCACGAAGACCTAGGGCATTTGAGGAAGCCCATTGTTGGAATATACAAGCCAAGTTCTATCATGAAAAATTCCCACTAGTATATGGAAGTGACAACGTAGGAGACTCTCTATCATGAAGATCATGGTGCTACTTTGAAGCACAAGTGTGGTAAAAGGATAGTAGCATTGCCCCTTCTCTATTTTTCTCTCATTTTTTTGTTTTTGGGCCTTTTTTTATTTGGCATTTCCTCTTTTTTTCCTCACACGGGACAATGCTCTAATAATGATCATCACACTTCTATTTATTTACAACTCAAAAATTACAACTCGATACTTAGAACAAAATATGACTCTATATGAATGCCTCCAGAAGTGTACCGAGATGTGCAATGAATCAAGAGTGACATGTATGAAAATATTATGAATGGTGGCTTTGCCACAAATACGACGTCAACTACATGATCATGCAAAGCAATATGACAATGATGAAGCGTGTCATAATAAACAGAACGGTGGAAAGTTGCTTGGAAATATATATCGGAATGGCTATGGAAATGCCATAATAGGTACGTATGGTGGCTGTTTTGAGGGAGGTAAATGGTGGGTTTATGGTACCGGCGAAATTTGCGTGGTACTAGAGAGGCTAGCAACGGTGGAAGGGTGAGAGTGCGTAGAATCCATGGACTCAACATTAGTCATAAAGAACTCACATACTTATTGCAAAAATCTACAAGTCATCAAAACCAAGCACTACGAGCATGATCCTAGGGGGATAGATTGGTAGGAAAAGACCATCGCTCGTCCTCGACCACCACTCATAAGGAAGGCAATCAAAGAAATACCTCATGCTTCAAATTTGATACACAATGGTTACCATATGTGCATGCCACGTGACTTGCAAACTTCAACACAAGTATTTCTCAAATTCACAACTACTTAACGAGTATGACTCTAATATTACCATCCTCATGTCTCAACACAATCACAAGGAATCAAACTTCTCAAAGTATTCAATGCAGTTTATATGAAAGTTTTAATTATATCCCTCTTGGATGCCCATCATAGTTGGACTAAATTCATAACCAAAGCAAGTTACCATGCTGTTCTAAAAACTCTCAAAATAATATATGTGAAGAATGAGATTTCATCTATTTCTTCAAAATAAAACCACCATCTTGCTCTAGAAAGATATAAGTGAAGCACTAGAGCAAACGACAAACTACTCCGAAAGATATAAGTGAAGATCAATGAGTAGTTGAATAATTATGTAACTATGTGAAGACTCTCTAACATTTAAGAATTTCAGATCTTGGGATATTATTCAAACAGAAAGCAAAACAACTAAATAAAATGAAGCTCCAAGCAAAACACATATCATGTGGTGAATAAAAATATAGCTCCAAGTAAAGTTACCGATGAACGAAGACGAAAGAGGGGATGCCATCCGGGGCATCCCCAAGCTTAGGCTCTTGGTTGTCCTTGAATATTACCTTGGGGTGCCTTGGGCATCCACAAGCTTAGGCTCTTGCCACTCCTTATTCCATAGTCCATCGAATCTTTACCCAAAACATGAAAACTTCAGAACACAAAACTTAACATAAAACTCGTAAGCTCCGTTAGTGTAAAAAAATAAATCATGACTTTTGGTACTGTTGTGAACTCATTCTAAATTCATATTGTTGTAATATACACTGTATTCCAACTTCTGTATGGTTCATACCCTCCGATAATACTCATAGATTCATCAAAATAAGAAAACAACACATAGAAAACAGAATCTATCAAAAACAAAACCGTGTGTAGCAATCTGTAACTCCCGAATACTTATGTAACTCCAAATTTTTTGAAAAATTAGGACGACCAGGATAAAACGTATATTGATCTACTGCAGATGGAATTGGTATTTTATTGCTCTCTAGTAAAAAATGATAATTATTTTCATGAGCGCATACTTTCTGTTTTTATCAGCAAGATCAAACAACAATCACCCAAGAAGATGCTAAAGGCTTTACTTGGCACAAACACTAATTAAAACATAAAAAACACAATCATAATAGAAGCTAAATGAATTATTTAGTACTAAACAGGAACAAAAAGCAAAGAACAAAAATAAAATTGGGTTGCCTCCCAACAAGCGCTATCGTTTAATGCCCCTAGTTAGGCATGATGATTTCAATGATGCTCACATAAAAGATAAGAATTGAAACATAAAGAAAGCATCATGAAGAATATGACTAGCACATTTAAGTCTAACCCACTTCCTATGCATAGGGATTTAGTGAGCAAATAATTTATGGGAACAAGAATCAACTAGCATAGGAAAGCAAAACAAGCATTACTTCAAAACTTTAAGCACATACAGAGGAAACTTGGTATTATTGCAATTCCTACAAGCATATATTTCTCTGTCATAATAATTTTTAGTAGCATCATGAATGAATTCAACAATATAACCATCACATAAAGCATTCTTTTCATGATCTACAAGCATAAAATTTTTAATACTCACCACATAAGAAAATGTATTCTCATCAATAGTAGTGGGAGCAAACTCAACAAAATAACTATCATGTGAAGCATAATCCAATTGAAAGTTAAAATCATGATGACAAGTTTCATGGATATAATTATTATTTATAGCATACATGTCATCACAATAATCATCATAGATAGGAGGGATGCTTTCATCATAATAAATTTTCTCATCAAAACTTGGGGGAAAAATATCATCTTCATCAAACATAGCTCCCCAAGCTTGTGGCTTTGCATATCATTAGCATCATGGATATTCAAAGAATTCATACTAACAACATTGCAATCATGCTCATCATCCAAAGATTTAGTGCCAAACATTTTAATACATTCTTCTTCTAACACTTTGGCACAATTATCGGAATCCTTATTTTCATGAAAGACATTAAACAAATGAGGCATATGAGGCAACCTTAATTCCATTTTTTGTAGTTTTCTTTTATAGACTAAACTAGTGATAAAACTAGAAACAAAAAGATTCTATTGCAAGATCTAAAGATATACCATCAAGCGCTAACCTCCCCGGCAACGGCGCCAGAAAAGAGCTTGATGTCTACTACACAACCTTATTCTTGTAGACGTTGTTGGGCTTCCAAGTGCAAAGGTTTGTAGGACAGTAGCAAATTTCCCTCAAGTGGATGACCTAAGGTTTATCAATCTGTGGGAGGCGTAGGATGAAGATGGTCTCTCTCAAACAACCATACAACCAAATAACAAAGAGTCTCTTGTGTCCCCAACACACCCAATACAAAGGTAAATTGTATAGGTGCACTAGTTCGGCGAAGAGATGGTGATACAAGTGCAATATGGATGGTAGATATAGGTTTTTGTAATCTAAAAATATAAAAAAAGCAAGGTAACTAATAATAAAAGTGAGCACAAACGGTATTTCAATCCTAGGAAACAAGGCCTAGGGTTCATACTTTCACTAGTGAAAGTTCTCTCAACAATAATAACATAACTGGATCATATAACTATCCCTCAACATGCAACAAAGAGTCACTTCAAAGTCACTAATAGCGGAGAAGAAACGAAGAGATTATTGTAGGGTACGAAACCACCTCAAAGTTATCCTTTCTGATCGATCTATTCAAGAGTCCGTAGTAAAATAACACGAAGCTATTCTTTCCGTTCGATCTATCCTAGAGTTCGTACTAGAATAACACCTTAAGACACAAATCAACCAAAACCCTAATGTCACCTACATACTCCAATGTCACCTCAAGTATCCGTGGGTATGATTATACGATATGCATCACACAATCACAGATTCATCTATTCAACCAACACAAAGAACTGCAAAGAATGTCCCAAAGTTTCTACCGGAGAGTCAAGATGAAAATGTGTGCCAGCCCTTGTGCATAAGTTCACAAGGTCACAGAACTCACAAGTTGATCACCAAAACATACATGAAGTGGATCACGTGAATATCCCATTGTAACCACAGATAAGCACATGCAAGACATACATCAAGTGTTCTCAAATCCTTAAAGACTCAACCCGATAAGATAACTTCAATGGGAAAACTCAATTCATCACAAGGAGATAGAGGGGGAGAAACATTTTAAGATACAACTATAATAACAAACCTCGCAGTACATCAAGATCGCGCCATATCAAGAACACGAGAGAGGGGGAGAGAGAGAGAGAGAGAGATGAAACACATAGCTATTGGTACATACCCTCAGCCTTGAGGGTGAACTACCCCCTCCTCGTCATGGAGAGCACCGGGATGATCAAGATGGCCACCAGTGATGGATCCCCCTCCGGCAGGGTGCTGAAACAGGGTCCCGATTGGTTTTTGGTGGCTACAGAGGCTTGCGGCAGCGGCGGAACTACCAATCTAGGTTATTTTCTAGAGGTTTCTGTATTTATAGGAATTTTGGCGTCGGTCTCACGTCAGGGGTGTCTCCGAGTCGTCCACGAGATAGGGGGACGCGCCTAGGGGGGTAGGGCGCGCCCTCCACCCTCGTGGACGGATCAGGACTCTTCTGGCCCAACTCTTTTACTCCGGGGGCATCTTTTGCCCATAAATAATCATCAAAAATTGGCACGTCAATTGGACTCCATTTGGTATTCCTTTTCTGTAAAACTCAAAAACAAGGAAAAAACAGAAACTGGCACTAGGCTCTAGGTTAACAGGTTAGTCCCAAAAATCATATAAAATAGCATATAAAACATCCTAGATGGATAATATAATAGCATGGAACAATCAAAAATTATAGATACATGGAGACGTATCATCGACCAGGCCTTGTACAAGAAGGGATCTCACATCAAAACTAGGCTCTCGGGGGTCGACTGGAACCCTCCGCTCATCACCATATGGGCGCCTGTCATCATACCGCAGGGGCGCATACGGCCTGCCCCTCGGAGGGGGTGTAGGCACTCGAAAGTGATCATTGTGGGCGTACCGGTCATCATACTGTCTGTGGCCTCGATCTAGGTACTGATCTTGGCAGTACCCTCAATTGTCACACCGCGGGGGCGATCTTGGGTTGTGTGCCGACTGAACTGTTGATACGTCTCCAACGTATCTATAATTTTTTATTGTTCCATGCTATATTATATTCTGTTTTGGACATTATTGGGCTTTATTATACACTTTTATATTATTTTTGGGACTAACCTATTAAGCGGAGGCCCAGTCCAGAATTGCTATTTTTGCTTATTTTAGAGTTTCGCAGAAAAAGAATATCAAACGAAGTCCAAACGGAATGAAACCTTTGGGAACGTGATTTTTGGAACGAACGTGATCCAGAGGACTTGGACCCTACATCAAGACATGAACCAGGAGGCCACGGGGTAGGGGGCGCGCCTACCCGCCTAGGCGCGCCCTCCATCCTCATGGGCCCCCTGTTCCTCCACCGACGTATTCCTTCCTCCTATATATACCTATGTACCCCCAAACTACCAGATACGGAGCCAAAACCCTAATTCCACCGCCGTAACTTTCTGTATTCATGAGATCCCATCTTGGCGCCTTTTCCGGAGCTCCGCCGGAGGTGGCATCGATCACGGAGGGCTTCTACATCAACACCATAGCCCCTCCGATGAAGTGTGAGTAGTAGATGCAGGCAGGAGTCGGTCTACTTATCTCGGACGTGATGCCTATATACATGATCATACCTAGATATTCTCATAACTATGCTCAATTCTGTCAATTGCTCAATAGTAATTTGTTCACCCACCATAAATATTTATGCTCTTGAGAGAAGACACTAGTGAAACATATGACCCCCGGGTCTATCTTCCATCATATTAATCTTCCAATACTTAGTTATTTCCTTTGCCATTTATTTTGCTTTGCATATTTTATCTCTCTTTATCATAAAAATACCAAAATATTATCCTATCATATCTCACTCTCGTAAGTGACCGTGTAGGGATTGACAACCCCTTATCGCGTTGGTTGCGAGGATTTATTTGTTTGTGTAGGTGCGAGGGACTCGTGCACGGCCTCCTACTGCATTGATACATTGGTTCTCAAAAACTGAGGGAAATACTTACACTACTTTGCTGCATCACCCTTTCCTCTTCAAGGGAAAACCAACGCAGTGATCAAGAGGTAGCAAGAAGGATTTCTGGCACCGTTGCCGAGGAGGTATATGCAAAAGTCTACACACCAAGTACCCATCACAAACCCTTATCTCCCACACTACATTATTTGCCATTTCCCTCAAGTGGATGACCTAAAGTTTATTAATCCGTGGGAGGTGTAGGATGAAGATGGTCTCTCTCAAGCAACCGTGCAACCAAATAACAAATAGTCTCTTGTGTCCCCAACACACCCAATACAATGGTAAATTATATAGGTGCACTAGTTCGGCGAAGGGATGGTGATACAAGTGCAATACGGATGGTAGATATAGGTTTTTGTAATCTAAAAATATAAAAACAGCAAGGTAACTAATAATAAAAATGAGCACAAACTATATTGCAATGCTAGGAAACAAGACCTAGGGTTCATACTTTCACTAGTGCAAGTTCTCTTAACAATAATAACATAACTAGATCATATAACTATCCCTCAACATGCAAAAAAGAGTCACTCCAAAGTCACTAATAGTGGAGAACAAATGAAGAGATTATTGTAGGGTACGAAACCACCTCAAAGTTATCCTTTCTGATCGATCTATTCAAGAGTACATAGTAAAATAACATGAAGCTATTCTTTCCGTTCGATCTATCCTAGAGTTCGTACTAAAATAACACCTTCAGACACAAATCAACCAAAACCCTAATGTCACCTAGATACTCCAATGTCACCTCAAGTATCCGTGGGTATGATTATATGATATGCATCACACAATCTCAGATTCATCTATTCAACCAACACAACGAACTTCAAAGAATGCTCCAAAGTTTCTACCAGAGAGTCAAGACGAAAACGTGTGCCAATCCCTATGGATAAGTTCTCAAGGTCACATAACTCACAAGTTGATCACCAAAACATACATCAAGTGGATCACGCGAATATCCCATTGTCTCCATAGATAAGCACATGCAAGACATACATCAAGTGTTCTCAAATCCTTAAAGACTCAATCCGGTAAGATAACTTCAAAGGGAAAACTCTATTCATCACAAGGAGATAGAGGGGGAGAAACATCATAAGACCCAACTATAATAGCAAAGCTCGCGGTACAGCAAGATCGTGCCATATCAAGAACACGAGAGAGAGAGAGAGAGAGATCAAACACATAGCTACTGGTACATACCCTCAGCCCCGAGGGTGAACTACTCCCTCCTCTTCATGGAGAGCGCCGGGATGATGAAGATGGCCACTGGTGATGGATCTCCCTCTGGCAGGGTGCCAAAACAGGGTCCCGATTGGTTTTTGGTGGCTATAGAGGCTTGCGGCAGAAGAACTCCCGATCTAGCTTATTTTCTATAGGTTTCTGTATTTATAGGAATTTTTGGTGTTGGTCTCATGTCTGGGGGGTCTCCGAGTCGTCCACGAGATTGGGGGACGCGCCCAGGGGGTAGGGCGCTCCCTCCACCCTCGTGGACGTCTCGGGACTCTTCTGGCCCAACTCTTTTACTCCGGAGGCTTCTTTCGGTCCATAAAAATCATCAAAAATTGGAACGTCAATTGGACTCCATTTGGTATTCCATTTCTGTAAAACTCAAAAACAAGGAAAAAAACAGAAACTGGCACTGGGCTTAATAGGTTAGTCCCAAAAATCATACAAAATAGCATATAAAACATCCTATATGGTAATATAATAGCAAGGAACAATCAAAAATTATTGATACATTGGAGACGTATCAAGCATCCCCAAGCTTAAATCATGCTCGTCCTTGAGTAGGTAAATGATAAAAACAAATTTTTTGATGTGGAATGCTACCTAACATATTCATCAAAGTAATCTTCTTTATTGTGGCAAGAATATCCAGATCCATAAGATTCAAAACAAAAGTTTAATATTGATATAAAAATAATAATACTTCAAGCATACTAACAAAGGAATCATGTCTTCTCAAAATAACATGGCCAAAGAAAGTTCATCCCTACAAAATCATATAGTTTGGCTATGCTCCATGTTCGTCACACAAAATATTCAAATCATGCACAACCCCGATGACAAGCCAAGCAATCGCTTCATACTGTAGTATCCTCAAACTTTTTCAACTTTCATGCAATACATGAGCGTGAGACATGGACATAGCACTATAGGTGGAATAGAGTGGTGGTTGTGGAGAAGACAAAAAGGAGGAAGATGGTCTCACATCAACTAAGCGTATTAATGGGCTATGGAGATGCCCATCAATTGATATCAATGTGAGTGAGTACGGATTGCCATGCAACGGATGCACTAGAGCTATAAATGTATGAAAGCTCAACAAAAGAAACTAAGTGTGTGTGCATCCAACTTGCTTGCTCACGAAGACCTAGGGCATTTGAGGAAGCCCATTGTTGGAATATACAAGCCAAGTTCTATCATGAAAAATTCCCACTAGTATATGGAAGTGACAACGTAGGAGACTCTCTAACATGAAGATCATGGTGCTACTTTGAAGCACAAGTGTGGTAAAAGGATAGTAGCATTGCCCCTTCTCTATTTTTCTCTCGTATTTTTGTTTTTGGGCCTTTCTTTTATTTGGCCTTTCCTCTTTTTTTCCTCACACGGGACAATGCTCTAATAATGATCATCACACTTCTATTTATTTACAACTCAAGAATTACAACTCGATACTTAGAACAAAATATGACTCTATATGAATGCCTCCTGCAGTGTACCGGGATGTGCAATGAATCAAGAGTGACATGTATGAAAATATTATGAATGGTGGCTTTGCCACAAATACGACGTCAACTACATGATCATGCAAAGCAATATGACAATGATGAAGCGTGTCATAATAAACAGAACGGTGGAAAGTTGCACGGAAATATATCTCGGAATGGCTATGGAAATGCCATAATAGGTACGTATGGTGGCTGTTTTGAGGGAGGTAAATGGTGGGTTTATGGTACCGGCGAAAGTTACGTGGTACTAGAGAGGCTAGCAATGGTGGAAGGGTGAGAGTGCGTAGAATCCATGGACTCAACATTAGTCATAAAGAACTCACATACTTATTGCAAAAATCTACAAGTCATCAAAACCAAGCACTACGAGCATGCTCCTAGGGGGATAGATTGGTAGGAAAAGACCATCGCTTGTCCCCGACCACCACTCATAAGGAAGGCAATCAAAGAAATACCTCATGCTTCAAATTTGTTACACAACGGTTACCATACGTGCATGCTACCGGACTTGCAAACTTCAACACAAGAATTTCTCAAATTCACAACTACTTAACTAGTATGACTCTAATATTACCATCCTCATGTCTCAACACAATCATAAGGAATCAAACTTCTCATAGTCTTCAATGCAGTTTATATGAAAGTTTTTATTATATCCCTCTTGGATGCCCATCATAGTTGGACTAAATTCATAACCAAAGCAAGTTACCATGCTGTTCTAAAGACTCTCAAAATAATATATGTGAAGAATGAGATTTCATCTATTTCTTCAAAATAAAACCACCGTCTTGCTCTAAAAAGATATAAGTGAAGCACTAGAGCAAACGACAAACTACTTCGAAAGATATAAGCGAAGATCAATGAGTAGTTGAATAATTATGTAACTATGTAAAGACTCTCTAACATTTAAGAATTTCAGATCTTGGGATATTATTCAAACAGCAAGCAAAACAAATAAAATAAAATGAAGCTCCAAGCAAAACACATATCATGTGGTGAATAAAAATATAGCTCCAAGTAAAGTTACCGATGAACGAAGATGAAAGAGGGGATGCCATCCGGGGCATCCCCAAGCTTAGGCTCTTGGTTGTCCTTGAATATTACCTTGGGGTGCCTTGGGCATCCACAAGCTTAGGCTCTTGCCACTCCTTATTCCATAGTCCATCGAATCTTTACCCAAAACATGAAAACTTCAGAACACAAAACTTAACATAAAACTCGTAAGCTCCGTTAGTATAAAAAAATAAATCACCACTTTTGGTACTGTTGTGAACTCATTCTAAATTCATATTGTTGTAATATCCACTGTATTCTAACTTCTGTATGGTTCATACCCTCTGATACTACTCATAGATTCATCAAAATAAGAAAACAACACATAGAAAACAGAATCTATCAAAAACAAACCATGTGTAGCAATCTGTAACTCCCGAATACTTCTGTAACTCCAAAAATTCTGAAAAAATAGGACGACCAGGATAAAACGTATATTGCTCTACTGCAGATGGAATTGGTATTTATCGCTCTCTGGTAAAAAATGATAATTATTTACGTGAGTGCATACTTTCTGTTTTTATCAGCAAGATCAAACAAGAATCACCCAAGAAGATCCTAAAGGCTTTACTTGGCACAAACACTAATTCAAACATAAAAAACACAATCATAATAGAAGCTAAATGAATTATTTATCACTAAACAGGAACAAAAAGCAAAGAACAAAAATAAAATTGGGTTGCCTCCCAACAAGCGCTATCGTTTAATGCCCCTAGGTAGGCATGATGATTTCAATGATGCTCACATAATAGATAAGAATTGAAACATAAATAAAGCATCATGAAGAATATGACTAGCACATTTAAGTGTAACCCACTTCCTATGCTTAGGGATTTCGTGAGCAAACAATTTATGGGAACAAGAATCAACTAGCATAGGAAAGAAAAACAAGTATTACTTCAAAACTTTAAGCACATAGAGAGGAAACTTGGTATTATTGCAATTCCTACAAGCATATATTTCTCTCTCATAATAATTTTTAGTAGCACCATGAATGAATTCAACAATATAACCATCACATAAAGCATTCTTTTCATGATCTACAAGCATAAAATTTTTACTACTCACCACATAAGAAAATGTATTCTCATCAATAGTAGTGGGAGCAAACTCAACAAAATAACTATCATGTGAAGCATAATCCAATTGAAAGTTAAAATCATGATGACAAGTTTCATGGATATCATTATTCTTTATAGCATACATGTCATCACAATAATCATCATAGAAAGGAGGGATGCTTTCATCATAATAAATTTTCTCATCAAAACTTGGGGGAAAAATATCATCTTCATCAAACATAGCATCCCCAAGCTTGTGGCTTTGCATATCATTAGCATCATGGATATTCAAAGAATTCATACTAACAACATTGCAATCATGCTCATCATCCAAAGATTTAGTGACAAACATTTTAATTAATTCTTCTTCTAACACTTTGCCACAATTATCGGAATCCTTATTTTCATGAAAGACATTAAAAAAATGAAGCATATGAGGCAACCTTAATTCCATTTTTTGTAGTTTTGTTTTATAGACTAAACTAGTGATAAAACAAGAAACTAAAAGATTCTATTGCAAGATCTAAAGATATACCATCAAGCACTAACCTCCCTGGCAACGACGCTGTGACACTCCAAAATTTTAATTTGGTTTTTATCAAAAACTTTGTGGTTTTTGAAAAGAGGCCATTTAATTTTTTTTCAGAAAACCTTCCTCTTAACAACTTCCTTTGCTTTGGCAAGGATTTTATTTTTATTCAAGCTTTGGTGTTTGATCTTTTGAAACTTCTTCTCTATTGGTTCCCTCTCAAATTATTTTTGGAGTTTAATTTGTTTTCTTTAAAATGAAACTCTATGAAAATTTGGGATTTTCATATCTTGGAAACCACCCATGACTTGGCATTTTTGCCCATGTGGTAAAACCCCTCCAAAACCTCCCCTCTTCCTTGTAATCAGCCTAAGTTCTCTGTCCCAACTAATCCAAGCAAGTTTTGGATTTTATTCTAATTATTTTTCCCCTCAAATCATTTCTGAAAATTATTTTGAGCCTTAGTGATTTTCAAAGCAAGTGGCACTTTGCCTTTGAGTTTTTATCCCAAACCAACTCTCCTGGATAGTCCTTTGTACCCACAACCCAGAACCATCTTGATCCACTCCTCCTCTTTTCAAATTTTTCAAAATTCAGTCTCTGCAAGTTTGGACTAGATTTGCCAAATTTGATGAAATTCATATCTACACTGCTCCAAAAATTCCACCAAAATTCAGGCAGCCTATTTGAGCAATGAGAAGCCACTCCACCAAAAATCAGCTCAAGGAAAAATCCCCAGAGGCCAAATTCATTCTGTCGAACACCTGAGCTGCACTGTTCCCTTGCAAATTCAGAAAGTTCAGAGATTCAGTCGTTTTCCCTTCGTCAGACTCGGTCACGCGGCCACAGTGCGCCCTGGCGCGTTGCACGCAGCCTCTTCTCCCTGGCCAGCACCCTGCACGCACGCTTGGCCGATTCCTGGCGTCGGTAGCAACGAGCCTCGCCGGCGTTGGAAGCTTCTGCGGTGGCTGCACCTTCCCGTGGCGGCTAACAAGGGCCCGAGCCCTCTCGCCACGCCACCCAGCGCCGCCCAACACCCCCTGGCTCTCCGCGTGTCCCTGCCATGCCAGTGCACGCCCGTGGCACCGTCGCCGTGGCCCGGCAAGCACGGAACGTGCTCCCTGCCGCCGACGGGCCGCGCCACCCCCGTTCCGTCGAGCTCGCCCATAGCACCAAATCCCAGCCCGTTTAGCACCTAAATGGAACCGGTGGACCTCAACGACGATGCCCAAGCCCCTAATCCCACTGCACATCCACAGCACCGCCGTAATCACTCGCCGGAGACCCCCGTTCACGGCAACCGCCTCGGGCCGCCTATAAAAAGGGCCCCCGAGCTCACCCTCGTGCACGCATCATCACCACTCCTCACCAACGCCCCGCCAGGCCACTAGGAGGACCTCGAGGAGGTCTCCTCCCCCAACTCCGGCCGCCCCGATCCGCCTCGGCCTCCACCACGATTCGCTCCGATGAGGCCATCTCCGGCGCTCTAACCCCGTCCATTACCTCCTCTAGCTACTAGAAGCCTAACCCCCTCTTCAATTTGATCTTCACAGCTCTCTCCGACGAAGTCCGCAACCACCCGAGCCGCCGTCCGCCGGAGCCAGGCTCGCCGTCGACGTGGTACTCGCCGGCGACCACCACCACCACCAACCGATGCGGAATGGCGCCCTGAGCACGGAGGTACCCTCCGATCCCCCTGCCTCGCCGTGGATCGCCGCCGGCGACCATCGCGGCTCTCGGGCACCGACGAGCTTCGTTTCCCCCCTTTTTTTGAAAGTTCAAACCTGACGAGTGGGACCCCACCGTCAGCCTCTCTGCCCTCTCTATTGAATCGTTTTCTGGAAGCGCCTTCTGGCACAATGCGTTTTCCCTTTGGGCTGGCGTAGTTTCTGCCGAAGCGTTTCTGTTTTTATAAGCTAGCCCCTGGAAATTTTCTGTTTCATTACAGATGAGTCCCTGGGCAAAAACCTTTATAACTTTTAAACAGAAAGGTATTTTTGATTGATTCTTTTTCTGTTCTCTTTAAAATTTTGTCAAGTTTTTTATCAGATTTATTTGAAAAATATTTGGAATACCTTTTTTGCACTCCTTGGTATTTACGATAGCGCATATATTTTCTTTATACCGTAGATACCGAAGGAGGTGACGGAGCCGCGAACTTCACCGAGCTAGGCTCCGACTACTCTGAACCAGGCAAGCATGTTTGAACTTTTGATATGATGAGTGTCTTGGCATGTTTTGCATTTAGTTAGTTTCATGACATGTTGAGAAGCATATCGATGAATGTTATTTTATGCAATACTGAGGTAAGTGAGTTCGATGATCCATAAGTGGATGGATGTGAGTAGGAATGGCCATGTGTTGGCATGAGGATGGGTAAGATGGCAGTGTCGTAGCATGCCAGTCTTATGCCAGACTATGTGACTTCAGTGTCAAACCGTATCGGTCCAGTTCCTCTCATTTCCTTCCCTGTACTACCACATGTTTTCCGCAAGGAATATGGTTTAGTAAGTTGCAAACCGCTTTTCTGGTACACACCAAAAGGAGAGGCCGTGATGATGGTTCCATGGCCCTGGATTAAAGCCAGTCATCCGGTCAGGGGGCATGGGTGTTTCCGGTTGGGACCGAGAGGGGGGAACCCCTTAGAGCGCGCGTATATAAATTTGATCCCATGCTATTCGAGATTGTGATATCCCCGTCTCAAAAGTTTTCTTGGACGATGTCTAGGGTGATTCCTAGCATCGAGAGGTAGGATGGGTGTGTACTGGTTAGCTGTGTTTTCTTCCGAAAATACCGTAAACGGAACTAGTCCTTCGTGACTACGGAAATCCGTTGGCTGTGGGAATAATTTTGTACAAACTCTGCAGAGTCATATATTCCTCCAAATCATCTATTCCCTGTCCTAGATCGATATTATCTTATCCTAATCAAATGTCAGTTTTGATGTCAGAGACTCCGGTGATTCCATGAGTGCTAATTCCGGTTAAATGATTATTCCTGTGGATGGACTAACCCATTTATTCTCATGAATTAAATGTTTATTATGAGTATTATTTACTTGTGAATAAAAGCCCTTTCTGCGATGTTGCTCAGACGTCCGACTGTGGCATTATTGTATTCTACTTTCTTTTCAAGCCCTTTATGTGGTGTCGCTAAGACGCCCGACTGTGGCGTTTCTTTTAAAGCCCTTTCTGTGATGTCGCCCCGACGTCCGACTGTGGCATTTCTTTTAAAGCCCTTTCTGTGATGTCGCACCGACGTCCGACTGTGGCATTTCTTTTAAAGCCCTTTCTGTGATGTCGCCCCGACGTCCGACTGTGGTATTTCTTTTAAAGCCCTTTATGTGGTGTCGCTAAGACGCCCGACTGTGGCATCATTTCCTTATATTTATTTATTCACCTTTCGAGGCGTCGCTTCAGACACCCGATCGGTAGTTATTATGTTTTGTTGGGATTTCAGGCGGACTACCGCCGTTTCCCTTTTACTTACCTTGTTATGCTAATTTTTGAATGTACATTGGTGAATTATTCATGACGCATCCATGCATGCATTTGTTATATCTTACGTCCGAACTGTCTTGCGAGTACTTTCAAAGTACTCACTGGCTTGTTGATTTGGCCAGATGCTGACGAAGGCGATCTCATGGATGAAAAGTTTGATAGCGAGTCCGACACCTAGAGGAGTCCCAGTCAGTCTCGTGTGACCCTGGTTTTGGTCACTGTTTTATATCCGCTTCCGCTACCAAATAAATTCATCGAGCCTCACCTCGACGCTCGATGAGATGACAGACTTGGAGTCTTGTATTTCTCTCCCCGCTGTGTTTCTCCACCACCGCCCTATCCTCGAGTCAGTAGTATGCCTCCACACCACTGTGTCATGTCCGCCATTATGTATAATTATTGGTGTGCTTGTAATAATTTGGTTGAGCAACCGTAGTTTGATCCTGTAATATATTTTATGCTACTGGCTTATTGTATCAAGAATTTGTCTACCAGTGAGGAGGATTTCTCTCATACTGGACTCAAAAGATTGGTTTCTCAATAAATATTTTTATTGGAAAACCGGTCATGACAGGCGCCAGAAAAGAGCTTGATGTCTACTACACAACCTTATTCTTGTAGACGTTGTTGGGCCTCGAAGTGCAGAGGTTTGACAGTAGCAAATTTCCCTCAAGTGGATGACCTAGGGTTTATCAATCCGTGGGAGGCGTAGGATGAAGATGGTCTCTCTCAAACAACCCTACAACCAAATAACAAAGAGTCTCTTGTGTCCCCAACACACCCAATGCAATGGTAAATTGTATAGGTGCACTAGTTCGGCAAAGAGATGGTGATACAAGTGCAATATGGATGGTAGATATAGGTTTTTGTAATCTAAAAATATAAAAATAGCAAGGTAACTAATAATAAAAGTGAGCACAAACGGTATTGCAATACTAGGAAACAAGGCCTAGGGTTCATACTTTCACTAGTGAAAGTTCTCTCAACAATAATAACATAACTGGATCATATAACTATCCCTCAACATGCAACAAAGAGTCACTTCAAAGTCACTAATAGCGGAGAAGAAATGAAGAGATTATTGTAGGGTACGAAACCACCTCAAAGTTATCCTTTCTGATCGATCTATTCAAGAGTCTGTAGTAAAATAACACAAAGCTATTCTTTTCGTTTGATCTATCTTAGAGTTCATACTAGAATAACACCTTAATACACAAATCAACTAAAACCCTAATGTCACCTAGATACTCCAATGTCACCTCAAGTATCCGTGGGTATGATTATACGATATGCATCACACAATCTCAGATTCACCTATTCAACCAACACAAAGAGCTGCAAAGAATGTCCCAAAGTTTCTACCGGAGAGTCAAGAGGAAAACGTGTGCCAACCCTTGTGCATAAGTTCACAAGGTCACAGAACTCGCAAGTTGATCACCAAAACATACATAAAGTGGATCATGTGAATATCCTATTGTCACCACAGATAAGCACATGCAAGACATACATCAAGTGTTCTCAAATCCTTAAAGACTCAATCCGATAAGATAACTTCAATGGGAAAACTCAATTCATCACAAGCAGATAGAGGGGGAGAAACATTTTAAGATACAACTATAATAACAAACCTCGCGGTACATCAAGATTGCGCCATATCAAGAAGACGAGAGAGAGAGAGAGATGAAACACATAGCTACTGGTACATACCCTCAGCCTCGAGGGTGAACTACTCCCTCCTCGTGATGGAGAGCACCGGGATGATCAAGATGACCACCGGTGATGGAGCCCCCTCCGGCAGGGTGCTGAAACAGGGTCCCGATTGGTTTTCGGTGGCTACAGAGGCTTGCGGCAGCGGCGGAACTACTGATCTAGGTTATTTTCTAGAGGTTTCTGTATTTATAGGAATTTTGGCGTCGGTCTGACGTCATGGGTGTCTCCGAGTCATCCACGACATAGGGGGACGCGCCCAGGGGGGTAGGGTGCGCCCTCCACCCTCGTGGACGGATCGGGACTCTTCTGGCCCAACTCTTTTACTCTGGGGGCTTCTTTTGCCCATAAATAATCATCAAAAATTGGCACGTCAATTGGACTCCCTTTGGTATTCCTTTTTTGTAAAACTCAAAAACAAGGAAAAAACAGAAACTGGCACTAGGCTCTAGGTTAACAGGTTAGTCCCAAAAATCATATAAAATAGCATATAAAACATCCTAGATGGATAATATAATAGCATGGAACAATAAAAAATTATAGATACATGGAGACGTATCATCGACCAGGCCTTGTACAAGAAGGGATCTCACATCAAAACTAGGCTCTCGGGGGTCGACTGGAACCCTCCGCTCATCACCATATGGGCGCCTGTCATCATACCGCCGGGGCGCATACGAGCCGCCCCTCGGAGGGGGTGTAGGCACTCGAAGGTGATCATTGTGGGCGTACCGGTGATCATACTGTCTGTGGTCTCGATCTAGGTACTGATCTTGGTAGTACCCTCGATTGTCACACCGCGGGGGTGATCTTGGGTTGTGTGCCGACTGAACTGTTAATACGTCTCCAACATATCTATAATTTTTTATTGTTCCATGCTATATTATATTTTGTTTTGGACATTATTGGGATTTATTATACACTTTTATATTATTTTTGCGACTAACCTATTAACCGGAGGCCCAGTCCAGAATTGTTGTTTTTGCCTATTTCAGAGTTTCGCAGAAAAAGAATATCAAACGAAGTTCAAACGAAATGAAACCTTCGGGAACGTGATTTTCGGAACGAACGTGATCCAGAGGACTTGGACCCTACATCAAGACATCAACCAGGAGGCCACGGGGTAGGGGGCGCGCCTACCCGCCTAGGCGCGCCCTCCACCCTCATGGGCCCCCTGTTCCTCCACCGACGTATTCCTTCCTCCTATATATACCTATGTACCCCCAAACTACCAGATACGGAGCCAAAACAGTAATTCCACTGCCGTAACTTTCTGTATTCATGAGATCCCATCTTGGGGCCTTTTCTGGAGCTCCGTCGGAGGTGGAATCGATCACGGAGGGCTTCTACATCAACACCATAGCCCCTCCGATGAAGTGTGAGTAGTAGATGCAGGCAGGAGTCGGTCTACTTATCTCGGACGTGATGCATATATACATGATCATACCTAGATATTCTCATAACTATGCTTAATTCTGTCAATTGCTCAATAGTAATTTGTTCACCCACCGTAAATACTTATGCTCTTGAGAGAATACACTAGTGAAACCTATGGCCCCCGGGTCTATCTTCCATCATATTAATCTTCCAATACTTAGTTATTTCCTTTGCCATTTATTTTGCTTTGCATCTTTTATTTCTCTTTATCATAAAAATACCAAAAATAGTATCCTATCATATCTCACTCTTGTAAGTGACCGTGTAGGGATTGACAACCCCTTATCGTGTTGGTTGCGAGGATTTATTTGTTTGTGTAGGTGCGAGGGACTCGTGCGCGGCCTCCTACTGCATTGATACATTGGTTCTCAAAAACCGAGGGAAATACTTACACTACTTTGCTGCATCACCCTTTCCTCTTCAAGGGAAAACCAACGCAGTGATCAAGAGGTAGCAAGAAGGATTTCTGGCGTCGTTGCCAGGGAGGTCTACGCAAAAGTCAACACACCAAGTACCCATCACAAACCCTTATCTCCCGCACTACATTATTTGCCATTTGCCTCTCGTTTTCCTCTCGCCCACTTCACCCTTGCCGTTTTATTCGCCCTCTCTTTCTCTATTTGCCTCTTTTTTCCTGTCTCTTGTTTGCTTGTGTGTTGGATTGTTTGCTTGTCATTATGGCTAGTCCCCTATCTTCTCCATTATCTCCCAAAAATGAAGTTCTTAATCTTAAGCAAAGGGAAGGAGAAAACCTAAAAGACGCTTGGTATAGAATTTGCAATGCTCAAAATAGATCTACCAGGAAGCAATCTTCTTCTATTCTTCTTCGCAATTTTATGTAGGTGCTATTCCTTGGCACATATATGTCCTTGATACCATTGCCGGAGGGAATTTCTTGGGTAACCACACTTTCGATTCCTATAATGCTATGATAGATTTGTTTGGCTCACCCCCTCTTTTGGTTAATGGAACTATGTTAACTTTGGAGCATGTAATGAAAAAGCTTGAAATTATTGAAAATAAAGTTTCTACCATTGAGTTAATTAAAAATTTCGATAAAAAGATCCACAACCAAATTACTCACTATGGATCTAAAGTAGGAGTAACTTTGAAAAATATTAAAGAGAAGGAACCTATAGTTAACGAAAGAATAAATCATGATTCCACTAGAATCGATAAACTTGAGGGTATCATTACCAACTTGGGAACCGCTTTTTCTTCCGCAAAGAATACTCCAAGTCCTCCAACTAAAATTGCCAAGCTTATGTATGTACCTAAAAATAAGGGTGAATCCTCTAGCAAAGAAACTGCGGGTCTCAAATCTGTAACTATTCATCCTAATCTTTTTGCTATCATTAAGGAACCATTTGATACTAATGATTTTTTCGATCTTGTGCCTAGAAGTTGATTATTGATAAAAGGAAAGTAACTCTTAAAGGTGATAGATGTCTCATTAAAGAATTACCAACTAAAGATGCCTAGGAGGGTGCTTGGATACGTTTTAGTGTCATGACTAAAAGTAGTGGGACTAAAACTTGCTAGCCTCACCCATGCTTGGATCAAAATAATAAAGATACTCAAATCAAGTTAATGAGCATTTATTATACTCCAAACCCTACAATCCAGAACTCGCATGTGTTAAAGGAGAGGAGTTAAATGAGGAGAGAGAGGACTAATCCACATTTTAGTAGGGGTACCCCTGACTAAATTTTTTTAGTCTCAAGACTAGTTTTAGCCCCTGTTTAGTCAGGGGTGCTTGGAACTTTAGTCACTTAAAGAGACTATTTTTAGTCAGACTAAAATAAGTCCCTTAGATCCAAGCACCCTCTAGATCTATCCTTGCTTTTATGCCTAGCTAGGGGCGTTAAACGATAGCGCTTGTTGGGAGGCAACCCAATTTTATTTTTATTCCTTGATTTTTGCTCCTGTTTAGTAATAAATAATTTATATAGCCTCTGACTTGGGGAAAGTCTTTTTAATCTTACTGTAAAAAACAGAAACTTTAGTGCTCACAAGAATTGCTTCCACTTTTATTTGGAAAGTGATATTTAGTTAATTCTTTTTGCAGATGATTAATAGATAAATTCCCCACTTCAAGAAATTTATTTTAGAATTTTTTGGGTTCCAGATCTTGCGTTACTTACAGATTACCACAGACTGTTCTGTTTTTGACTGATTCTGTTTTTTGTGTGTTGTTTGCTTATTTTGATGAATCTATGGCTAGTAAAATAGTTTATAAACCATAGATAAGTTGGAATACAGTAGGTTTAACACCAATATAAATAAGGAATGAGTTAATTACAGTACCTTGAAGTGGTGTTTTCTTTTCTTTTGCTAACGGAGCTCACGAGATTTTCTGTTAAGTTTTGTGTTGTGAAGTTTTCAAGTTTTGGGTGAAAGATTTGATGGATTATGGAACAAGGAGTGACAAAAGCCTAAGCTTGGGTATTCCCATGGCAACCCAAGATAATATAAGGACACCTAAAATCCAAAGCTTGGGGATGCCCCGGAAGGCATCCCCTCTTTCGTCTACTTCCATCGGTAACTTTACTTGGATCTATATTTTTATTCACCACATGATATGTGTTTCGCTTGGAGCGTCTTGTATGGTTTGAGTCTTTGATTTTTAGTTTACCACAATCATCCTTTCTGTACAAACCTTTCTAGAGAGACACACATGATTCGGAAATTATTAGAATACTTTATGTGCTTCACTTATATGTTTTGAGTTATATAGTTTTTGCTCTAGTACTTCACTTATATATTTTAGAGCACGTTGGTGGTTTTGTTTTATAGAAACTATTATTCTATCATGCTTCACTTAGATTATTTGAGAGTCTTAAATAGCATGGTAATTTACTTAAATAATCCTAATATACTAGGTATTCAAGACTAGTAAAAACTTTCTTATGAGTTTGTTGAATACTAAGAGAAGTTTGATGCTTGATGATTGTTTTGAGACATGGAGGTAGTGATATCAAAGTTGTGATAGTTGAGTAGTTGTGAATTTGAAAAATACTTGTGTTGAAGTTCACAAGTCTCGTAGCATGCACGTAAGGTAAACGTTATGTAACAAATTTGAAACATGAGGTGTTCTTTGATTCTCCTCCTTATGAGTGGCGGTCGGGGACGAGCGATGGTCTTTTCCTACCAATCTACCCCCCTAGGAGCATGCACGTAGTGCTTGGTTTTTGATGACTTGTAGATTTTTGCAATAAGTATGTGAGTTCTTTATGACTAATGTTGAGTCTACGGATTATACGCACTCTCACCTTTCCATCATTGCTAGCCTCTTCGGCACCATGCATTGCCCTTTCTCACATTGAGAGTTGGTGCAAACTTCGTTGGTGCATCCAAACCCCGTGATATGATACGCTTTTTCACACATAAACCTCCTTATATCTTCCTCAAAACAGCCACCATACCTACATGTTATGGCATTCCCATAGCAATTCCTAGATATATTGCCATGCAAGTTTCCACCGTTCCATTTATTATGACACGCATCATCATTGTCATATTGCTTTGCATGATCATGTAGTTGACATCGTATTTTTGGCAAAGCCACCATTCATAATTTTTTCATACATGTCACTCTTGGTTCATTGCATATCCCGGTACACCGCCGGAGGCATTCATATAGAGTCATACTTTGTTCTAGTATCGAGTTGTAATCGTTGAGTTGTAAATAAATAGAAGTGTGATGATGATCATTTTCTAGAGCATTGTCCCAAGTGAGGAAAAAAATATAAAAAAGAGAAAGGCCATAAAAAAGGAGAAGTCCCAAAAAATGAGAGCACAAGAGAGAAGGGACAATGTTACTATCCTTTTTACCACACTTGTGCTTCAAAGTAGCACCATAATCTTCATGATAGAGAATCTTTTGTTTTTCACTTTCATATACTAGTGGGAACTTTTCATTATAGAACTTGGCTTGTATATTCCAACAATGGGCTTCCTCAAATGCCCTAGGTCTTAGTGAGCAAGCAAGTTGGATGCACACCCACTTAGTTTCTTTTGTTGAGCTTTCATATATTTATAGCTCTAGTGCATCCGTTGCATGGCAATCCCTACTCCTTGCATTAACATCAATTGATGGGCATCTCCATAGCTCATTGATTAGCCTCGTTGATGTGAGACTTTCTCCATTTTTTTGTCCTCTCCACATAACCCCCATCATTATATTCTATTCCACCCATAGTGCTATATCCATGGCTCACGCTCATGTATTGCGTTAAGATTGAAAAAGTTTGAGATTACTAAAGTATGAAACAATTGTTTGGCTTGTCACCAGGGTTGTGCATGATGAGAGCATTCTTGTGTGACGAAAATGGAGCATGACTAAACTATATGATTTTTTAGGGATGAACTTTCTTTGGCCATGTTATTTTGTGAGGACATAATTGCTTAGTTAGTATGCTTGTATTATTATTATTTTTATGTCAATATTGAACTTTTATCTTGAATCATCCGGATCTGAATATTCATACCACAATTAAGAAGAATTACATTGAAATTATGCCAAGTAGGATTCCACACCAAAAATTCTGTTTTTATCATTTACCTACTCGAGGACGAGCAGGAATTAAGCTTGGGGATGTTTGATACGTCTCCAATGTATCTATAATTTTTGATTATTCCATCCTATATTATATTCTGTTTTGGACATTATTGGGCTTTATTATACACTTTTATATTATTTTTTGGACTAACCTATTAACCGAAGGCCCATCCCAGAATTGCTGTTTTTGCCTATTTCAGAGTTTCGCAGAAAAAGAAAATCAAATGGAGTCCAAACGGAATGAAACCTTTGGGAACGTGATTTTCGGAACGAACGTGATCCAGAGGACTTGGACCCTACGTCAAGACATCAACCAGGAGGCCACGAGATAGGGGGGCGCGCCTACCCGCCTAGGCACGCCCTCCACCCTCGTGGGCCCCCTGTTGCTCCACTGATGTACTCCTTCCTCCTATATATACCTACGTAGCCCCAAACTACCAGATACAGAGCCAAAACCCTAATTCCACCGCCGTAACTTTCTGTATCCACGAGATCCCATCTTGGGGCCTTTTCCGGAGCTCCGCCGGAGGGGGCATCGATCACAGAGGGCTTCTACATCAACACCATAGCCCCTCCAATGAAGTGTGAGTAGTATATGCAGGCAGGAGTCGGTCTACTTGTCTCGGAGGTGATGCCTATATACATGATCATACCTAGATATTCTCATAACTATGCTCAATTCTGTCAATTGCTCAACAGTAATTTGTTCACCCACCGTAAATACTTATGCTCTTGAGAGAAGCCACTAGTGAAACCTATGGCCCCCGGGTCTATCTTCCATAATATTAATCTTCCAATACTTAGTTATGTACTTTGCCATTTCTTTTGCTTTGCATCTTTTATTTCTCTTTATCATAAAAATACCAAAAATATTATCCTATCATATCTATCAGATCTCACTCTGTAAGTGACCGTCTAGGGATTTCCAACCCCTTATCGCGTTGGTTGCGAGGATTTATTTGTTTGTGTAGGTGCGAGGGACTCGTGCGCGGCCTCCTACTGGATTGATACCTTGGTTCTCAAAAACTGAGGCAAATACTTACACTACTTTGCTGCATCACCCTTTCCTCTTCAGGAGAAAACCAACACAGTGCTCAAGAGGTAGCAACTATGTCCGCAACCACAGATCTACTATGGATCCTGTTGTGCGACCGAGAAACAACTGAGTTCTGTTCACCTGCCGCTCGGAGCATTGCGCGGATCTGCAGCAAACCTCTACCAGCCTCTGAACGGCACGGCTAAATTGACTCTTTTATTCGAGTTGCGGTTGTAAGATTCTGGATTGATGTATGATATACCTGAGGTTCAGGCAGAAACAACTGTCGACTAGATTCGGGGCGCTGACGACGGGCGCGCTCGTCGAGTGAATGTTGGAGATTCTCCAGTCGCACGTGCTCAGCCAAGGTGGCTAGACGTGCAGCCTGTAAGGCGTGAGCCTCAGAGGTCTCACCAATGATGGGGGTGTTGAGCGCCTCCACGTTGCGACGATGCAGCTCGTCCCTCAGCTTCGAAGTGAGGGCTTCAGGATGATATTCGTCGTGACCATGCGACGAGCCACCACCGCCATCACCGCCGCCACCGCGACGGAACCCAGGTGGGTTGCGTGGCGTGTCGACCATGAGGACTTCCGCCTCAGGGTCGCTGCTTCCGCACTCAGAAAGAGTCTCCGTGGAACCAGCCAATAAGTCGAATGGTCCGTAGAGAGATTCGTCGGGCTCGATTGTCACGAATTGAGGGGTGGCTGTCTGTCGAGCCACCGCATGCCTCACCCATCACTGGAGCTGCGACTGGCCAGATCACTTTCGGCGGCGTACGGCGGGGAGAGTGGATGACGCGGGAGCTGACCGATACTGGGTCGACGGCTGCCGCAGGAGGACGCCGCAAGCACTCGCGCAAAAGTGCACTGCCCCACGGACGAGAAGGGCCTCGGCGTCCAGTGAGGCCTCCTGGAGCCAGGCGGAGTCGTCGGGGATGAAAACAAGCGCATCGAGACCGATCTCGCGTCCCAAAGCCAAACCGCCGCCAGAAACCATGTTGAAGGAGATCGGAAAAACTGCAACCTCACCGGAAGTCGCTAAGACACCTGCCCCACGGTGGGCGCCAACTGTCATGGGAGTAAGTCTAGGAACAGGGGGTACGTAGGAGGAGGCAAGGTCCTAGCTAGCTACAGCGAGGTTGTGCACACAAGGTTTACGAGTTCAGGCCCTTCTTGGAGGAAGTAATAGCCCTATGTCTCGCTGCCCGGAGGCTTGGTCAACTGGATATGCGTGAAAGTTACAGGGGGTGTGAACCCTTGTGTCTGAGGAGGGGGGTGGCTTATATAGAGTGCGCCGGACCTCTCGAGCCCTCAGTTACACAGGGTTCAATGTACATTAACACATGGCAGTGTATCTGATCGAGTGGATTGCGCTCCAATGTGATTTCAGTAGGTATCTTCTATTGATTCTTGAATGTACTCGACTTTAGGGCAGTGTCCTTGGGTAGGGCGTCTAGAATAGGCCTATGACCCTACCCTAGGTACATGTCATCGTCAGTCGACTCGGCTCTTCAAGTACTTTAGACAATTCACATTGAGTGGCTGAGCGCCTTGATACGTCTCCGTCGTATCTTCTTTTCCAAACACTTTTGCCCTTGTTTTGGACTCTAACTTGCATGATTTGAATGGAACTAACCCGGACTGACGCTGTTTTCAGCAGAATTGCCATGGTGCTATTTTTGTGTAGAAATAGAAGTTCTCTAAATGACCTGAAAATCAACAAAGAATTATTTTGGAATATATAAAAAATACTGGAAGAAAGATCCACGTCAGGGGGCCCACACCCTGTCCACGAGGGTGGGGGGCGCGCCCCCCTACCTCGTGGGCCCCCTGATGCTCCACCGACCTCAACCCTAACTCCATATATTTACTTTCGGGGAGAAAAAAACAGAGAGAAGGATTCATCGCGTTGTACGATACAAAGCTGCCGCCAAGCCCTAAACTCTCTCGGTAGGGCTGACCTAGAGTCCGTTCGGGGCTCCGGAGAGGGGAATCCGTCGCCATCGTCATCATCAACCTTCCTCCATCACCAATTTCATGATGCTCACCGCCGTGCGTGAGTAATTCCATCGTAGGCTTGCTGGATGGTGATGGGTTGGATGAGATTTATCAAGTAATCGAGTTAGTTTTGTTAGGGTTTGATCCCTAGTATCCATTATGTTCTGAGATTGATGTTGCTATGACTTTGCTATGCTTAATGCTTGTCGCTAGGGCCCGAGTGCCATGATTTCAGATATGAACCTATTATGTTTTCATCAATATATGAGAGTTCTTGATCCTATCTTGCAAGTCTATAGTCACCTATTATGTGTTATGATCCGTTAACCCCGAAGTGACAATAATCGGGATACTTGCCGGTGATGACCGTAGTTTGAGGAGTTCATGTATTCACTATGTGTTAATGCTTTGGTCCGGTACTCTATTAGAAGGAGGCCTTAATATCCCTTAGTTTCCAATAGGACCACGTTGCCACGGGAGGGTAGGACAAAAGATGTCATGCAAGTTCTTTTCCATAAGCACATATGACTATATTCAGAATACATGCCTACATTACATTGATGATCTGGAGCTAGTTCTGTATCACACTAGGTTATGACTGTTACATGATTGATCGCATCCGGCATAATGCTCCATCATCGGTCCGTTGCCTACGAGCTTTTCCTATATTGTTCTTTGCTTATTTACTTTTCCGCTGCTACTATTAAAATCACTACAAAACCCAAAAATATTACTTTTGCTATCGTTACCACTACTATCATATTACTTTGCTACTAAATACCTTGCTGAAAATATTAAGTTTCCAGGTGTGTTGAATTGACAACTCAGCTGCTAATACTTGAGAATATTCTTTGGCTCCCCTTGTGTCGAATCGATAAATTTGGGTTGAATACTCTACCCTCGAAAACTGTTTCGACCCCCTATACTTGTGGGTTATCAAGACCATTTTCTGGTGCCGTTGCCGGGGAGCATAGCACAATTCTCTAAGTCACATGGGATTTATATCTATTTACGATTATGAAGAACTTGAAAGATCAAAGAACCAAGATTTATCCCTCAACTACGAGTGGAGGTAAGGAACTGCCATCTAGCTCTGCACTACATTCACCTTCTGTTTTGAGTAAGCTTGCGACACCTAAACCTACTTCTGCTATTGATTCTGATATGCCGCATGTTATTGATGATGCCACTTCTGCTATGCATGATACTTATGATGAAACTACTTCTATGCTTGATACTACTGTGCCACTTGGTGAATTTCTTGATGAACAACTTGCTAGGGCTAGATAGAATGAAATTATTGAAACTAATAATTTTGATGAAAGTGATGATGAACATTCTCCCGCTAGATATGAATTGCGTGTTGTTCCTGAGGGTTATGTTATGGATGAAGAAACTGCTAGAGACTTTCTTGCCTGCAATGATAGATGTGATCTTAAGAAATTATTAGCTAAGCTGAAAGAAAAATCTTTGAATGCTAGAATGAAATATGACCCTGCTTATCCTACTTCACCTATCTTTATTACTGATAAGGATTATGATTTCTCTGTCGATCCTGAGTTAATTACTTTGGTTGAATCTGATCCATTCTGTGGCTATGAATCTGAAACTATTGTAGCACATCTTACTAAATTAAATGATATAGCTACCCTATTTACTAATGATGAGAAAACTCACTACTATTATATCGTTAAATTATTTCCATTCGCATTAAAGGGTGATGCTAAGATATGGTTTAATTCTCTTGATCCTGGTTGTGTGCGTAGTCCCCAGGATATGATTTATTACTTCTCTGCTAAATATTTCCCTGCATATAAGAAACAAGTTGCTTTAAGGGAAATATATAATTTTGTGCAAATTGAAGAAGAGAGTCTCCCATAAGCTTGGGGGAGGCTTCTCCAATTACTTAATACTTTTCCTGATCATCCTCTCAAGAAAAATGAAATACTTGATATCTTTTATAATGGACTAACTGATGCATCCAGAGATTACCTGGATAGTTGTGTTGGTTGTGTTTCCAGGGAAAGAACTGTTGATCAACCTAAAATTCTATTGAATAATATGTTGACTAATGAAAATAATTGGACACTTCCTAAACCAACTCCTAAGCCAACTCCGAAGAAAAGGGGTATTCTATTTCTCAGTCCTAAAGATATGCAAGAGGCAAAGAAATCTATGAAAGAAAAAGGTATAAAAGCTGAAGATGTTAAGAATTTACCTCCTGTTGAAGAAATACATGGTCTTAATTCATTACCTATTGTAGGAACACACGGTCTTGATAACCCGACACAGGTAGTAAAGATAAACTCTCTCTATAGATATGATAAAGCTGAAATCCTTCCTGCTAAGTTTGCTAGCCAATGTTTGGATGAATTTGATAACTTTATGGTTAAGTAAGAAGATTTTAATGCTGATGTTGGTAGACAATTGAAACATAATGCTTACATGATTGAACACTTGAGTGATTATATGGATAATGTTAAAGGTGAACTTAACTTATTAGTAAACATGCTTCTATGGTTACCACTCAAGTAGAAGAAGTACTTAAAGCTCAGAATGATTTGCTCAAATGAAATGAATAGTAAAAATAATGACTTTGTTGTTAGAGTTGCAACTAGAGGAGGTAAAGTGACTCAGGAACCTTTGTATCCTGAGGGCCATCCTAAGAGAATTGGGCAGGATTCTCAGAGACATAATACTAATGCACCTAGTCCTTCTAAAAGGAAGAAAAAGAAAAATGATAGGACTTTGCATGCTTCTAGTGAACCTGTTATTGACACACCTGAGAACCCCGATAGTATTTCTATTTCTGATGCCGAAACACAATCTGGTAATGAACATGAACCTAGTGATAATGTTAATGATGATGTTCATATTGATGCTCACACTACTAGGGAAAAGCCTAGCAGCAACGAGGGTTTTGGGCCTCTCAGTAGCGCGGGTGCCGGCACTACTAATAA
The DNA here is from genome assembly GCF_002162155.2 of Triticum dicoccoides. NCBI lineage: Eukaryota > Viridiplantae > Streptophyta > Magnoliopsida > Poales > Poaceae > Triticum > Triticum dicoccoides. The sequence continues at coordinate 51,124,728 of NC_041386.1, forward strand.
GGCGCTACAGCTAACGTATAGTAGTAGCGCCTGTTGTCCCACGCTACTGCTATACATGAATAGCTGTAGCGCTCTTTGGGAAAGGGCGCTACTGATATTATCTGCAGCGCTGTTTGCTGGGACGCGCTACTGGTAAGGAGGCGCTACTGCTAAATTTCCCCCCTCGCTACTACTAGTTTATTTATTAGTTTTTTTCCTGCATATTTGTTTTGTATTTGTTTTGTATTTGAATAGGCTTTATACAATAATATTTAGCATATCATACACATACAAATGTAGTCATAGCATATACATACAATTAGTCTCATCAAATCATGTCATCATCATAATCATCATCCAACACAAAGTGGTCTCTCGTCATCATCTCGAAAATAGCGATACAAGTCTCGATTACTTGCAAATACATTGTCATCCATCTAAACAATGATATACGCGAGAAGAGCTATCACTTTGAGAACATGAGTTCGTATCCCTCTCTCGCATTAGCGTGAACCTAAACTAACTACTACCTGTCGCTCGGAAACCGGAAACCGGTACACCTGGGCGGCCTGACACTCCGGCCAATTGTCGTATATATACTCCTGGCGTAGCACTTCTTCGCCATCTATGATCTATGCACCTGCATCATCACATGAGTCGATGATATGCAACATATATAGTTGAGCAACAGAAAGAGACAGACTTGGCAAAAATAGAAACAACATATCATAAGCATAAATAACAAAGTTCATCGTACCCCAAAATGCCCTAACTAGAGTGATTTTCGCTAGTCGAGGAGGAGGACGGTTTAATTACATCACAAATAAAGTTTCACCGTGCATAACTCAAAGTTTTGTCATACAGAAAGTATGGACTAAATGGACACATTGTCATATATCGACAATCACTCCAACATGTCGTTCCATCCATCCAAGTTAGGGAGATAGTCTCCGAGCCTAGTGAAAGGCTTCAGGTCGAGATGCTGAGAGGCTATCCATGTTCGAACGTCTTCCTGCGACATTTGTCCTTCTCCGTAGAACATCCCTATTTTTCCGACGACCTCCTTCATGATGATTTGGGCAAGTTCGCGCTGGATGTTATAGAACTCAGCTCGAAGTCGATGATCCTCGATATCTCCTATGTCCTTTGCCCATTGCAGAATATGGGCATCGCCGGAATAAGGTGCCATGCGAAGGTTCTAGTGATCCCGTCTGTACTCCAGCATGTGGTGTAGGACATAGAATCCATCATTAAGAGAATCGTTCGGTTACTGGATGCAGCAGAAGTCGGTCTTATGGCCGAAGGCGACCCTGTCGCCCCTTATCTTTTTGTACCTGACCTCTCCACCCATTGATTGGTAGTAATACATAGCACTGTCGAGAACATCCTTGATGTGGGTGTAATCCTTTTTGTGAATGTTCTTCGACGAGTCCAAGTAAAGAGCGTGGGAGAATCGGGGGTAGAGGATGATGAGGACGGCGCGCCCGCCGCTACGCAAAATAAGTCCTCAAATTAATTAGCCTCCGCCGTGCAAATGAATGATTGAAATCGAAGGAAGGATAGCAGCACAGATGACTTACACGGGATGATAAGGCACGAGAATCGCCCCCTTATTGGCGAGCATGAAACTAGCGATGTAATCGCTCGCGTATTCATGGTGCTTTGTGCAGACTCCCAAGAAGCCCTCGTGCATGTAGTACGGGTCAGCGACACAGATATGAGATATCTGCTCAACCCCGATGATGTAGTTCATGTGCAAGGCATAAAGGCGGGAAAACATAAAATCCAGCTTCTTCACGTGAAACATGTTGAATATGTAATCAAATCGGTGGAAGAACTTATCCGCGGGGAAGCTGTCGACGTACGACATTTGCCGCGGAACGTTAACCACGTAGAGTAGGTATCCTGGATCTTTCGAGGCGATGAGGTCTTTCTCTACCCGTAGCACATGGTCATGAAGTCTCTTTAGATCGCCGAATCTGGCCCGTAGCGCTGTTGCAGGTAGGATTGGTTGACCGGGGATATGCCATTTATCCGCATCGGGGATATTTATACGGTCCTGAAGTCGAGGCTGCTGAGGCGGCTGGATCATAGAAACATATTTTTTGCCTTTCCTCGCTATCTTCCTAAACTTCTTTACTACCGGAGGGTCGTCCATAATACATTGAGACGGAAATTCAGGCACCAACTCATGACGCTCAAACCCTGAGGAGGCGCTAGTATAGAAATACTGTTCAGCAGCGCCATCGTCGTCCTCATCCTCATCCATGGCGACGTCATCAACGACTAATGGAGCCTCCTCCTTACCCCGTCCGCTATCACCCAACCCGTCCCCTAACACTAATTGGGTAGGTGGGGTGTTGATGTTCATACCTTGCTGAGGCTGCATGCTCATGGTGTGCTCCCGGCCGCCCCCAGACGAAGCAGACTCTTTGGCCACAACAGGACCCACCGAGCATTACAACAATCACCAAGCCGCCACAGTGTCTCGTCATCATCCCCCAGTAGTACTGGAGGGGGCAAATTCTCGTGGCCTGGTTTGACACTGGCCACGGAAACCTTGAAGACGTTCAGGGGCATCGGCCGGCTGTGGAACAATGGTTCCTTCGGCTCCATTATCGTTGCCTTCCCCACGTCCACCTTCTGGTCGCCGATGGTGTACAATATGGTGCACGGGGTTTTGTCGGCCTGCAAAGAAAAGTCTGCGATGTGAGACATCCGAAAGGCAACGAAAACGGGAGATTATACATTTATATTGAAGGGGGCCGGTGTGACAGATACCGTGAGGGCGTCGAGCTCAGCCAAAGATGAAGCACCGCCTAGCATGTCCGATGCGGGAGCCGGTGCGGGAGCAGGTGCAGCTGCAGGTGCTGGTGCAATGCTAGTGGAGCTGCTCCCCACCAAGAAGTCAGCAAGGGGAAAGTCCGCTGCATTTTTTTCTAGATTTTCCCTGGTCCAATTGAAAACGATCGGAACCAAGGTAGTAGAAATATCTACAGCCACCTGTTTTGCGGCAGCTACCGCTGTTGCGACTGTCTGCATTGATTTCTTCTCAACCGCAATCTCAACCCTCTTGTCGATGTTTTCTTCATTTAACCTCCGTCTTTCCTTTCTCTCCTCCGTGGTCTCACGGTAGTACTTCTTCCACGTGGCTCCGTCTCCAACACCATGCACGCGTCCATACGACGGTCGAGTATCCACCGGTTGTTGTTTCAATATGTTCAACGCCCGATTGAATGGAGTGTCTCACTTGGGCCTCGCCAATGCCTCAGATGGCGAGTTGCTTTCGGCCGTAATCCTATGCTGCTCTCTCTGCAAAAGGCACAAGGATCGTTTACAAATATGACTAACGTGTGCAGTCGAATTGATCAGAAACTAAAATTACCAACAGTCTCATGAACTCCATAATGACCGGTGTTGTCTTGTAAACCTTCTTCACTGGGTCCCAACGGTGTCGGGCCCTGAGGATGTCATGCTCCTGCGGGACGGTGAACTCCGCCAAGGGGTCTGGGATGCCCAGACTCGCGGCTTCCGCGTCCTCCTTGGCCCATTTGGACCTCTTTCCGCCATAACCACGGCTTTCGAGGTGGTGGCTCCCAAAGTTCCTCTCTTGAAGCCCCTTCATGTACTTAGACTTTTTTTGGCATCTTCGGCCTCGCAAGCCTCCTTGAATATTTGAAACTGCTCTTCCATGATTGTCGGATTAGCCTTTACAATCTCGGAGTAGGGTTCCTTCTTATCGATGATCCTTGCTTTCACTTGATTTTTCCAGGCGGCCAACGCGTCGCTAACCTTGGTCATGGCGTGTTTTTTTATCTTCTTCATTGCCGGGTCCTCATCTGGATCTTTATAATCCTTCTCATTCCGGCCCGGGAACAAGAATATCTGGTGAAACTTCTTTAGGAGGGAGCTCCTCATATTTTCTATCTTCTGTAGTTTCTCATCGTTGATGGTGGCGGTTGTCCGTATGATGCAGCCTATTTGATTGTCGTAGCATCGACGCGCTTCCTCGGGCGCCGTTGGCTCAAAATTGCCTTCGTCCACCTCCATGACCACCACTCTAGTAGTCTTGAGTTTGTTAGGAACCCGTTGCCTCTTAGCTTTTGGTTCTACAATGGCTCCGCTCCCCGAGGCAGCGCCGGTCTCATTCTCAGTGCCGGTCTCGATGCCGGTCTGAGTCTGAGCGCCGGTCTCAGTCTCAGCACCGGTCTGCGTGTCGGTCTCAGTCCCCGATGCCACCGGTGGGCCCAGCAATAACATCGGTTGATCGTCGGTAAGGCTAAAAAATTTGTCTACCGCCCGGTAGGCGTCGTCGCAATCACGAGAACCCTGTCCTTCATCGTTGCTAGCCATGTTTCCTATGATTAAATCTAGTCAATTAATTCTAGACCTAATAAAATGAATAATGACATAAAAAAGGCCTATTGTTTTACAGGAATGTTGACTCCTTCCTGGTGCGGCAAATCACGGGCACTCGATATGTCCTAGTTTGTAGCACAAGTCATGCCGAAATTCACGGAAAATTTCGGCATGACCTTTGCTAAAAAGTGGACAAATCGAGAACCTGAAATTTGCCGGAACAGAAATGAATCAACATTCCGGAAAAACATAGGCCACTCAGCATCATTCCCTGGAAACAGTGTTCAAATATCCCTCTTCAACACCGCAACACATGTCCAAATATACACGAGCAACCACATGTCCAAATTTCACAAGCTAATTCAAAAACAAAGTGTAGAAGAAAATTCATTTAACTACTAATAGAAAAAAATCCAGTTAACTTTAGTGCTCTATAATGATGAAAGGAAAAAAATCAGTTAACTACTAATTTCATTCATTTAGGTTATTCATTTAACATCACCTAATTAACCTACTATACCACTACTACTAGCAGCACTACTAACCTAATTAACCTAGCAAAACTCTAGTGCCCTAACTAAAAAACATCTAATTAACATCTACTAGTACCACTATTGCCCTAACCTAATTAACATCTACTAGTATCACTATATACTATACAAGCATCATCTACCCTAATTAAACCCTACTGCCCTAACTAACTTTTGTTGTAAACCAAATTTTTTGCTCTAAACTAATTTTTGCTCTAACAACTACTACTTAACATCCTTTGCTCTAAACTAAATTTTTTGCTATAAACAAACTTTTGCTCTACTAATTTTTTCTCTAAAATGCAGAGAGAGATGAGTGGTGGAGGGGTGGTGGACTTACAGAGAGGGGAGAGACGATGGCGGGGAGGTGCTCGGTGACGGAGGCAGGGGCCGAGAGGGAGGGCTCGGGCACGGGCAACGGCGGTCCTAGGCGGGCTCGAGCGGCGGTGAGGTGGAGGGCGCCGACGGTGACGTCGAGGGCGGTCTCGGGCGGAAGTGGTGAGGCTGAGGGCGGCCTCGGGCGGCCGCGGTGAGGATGACGGCGGCGAAGTGGGGCGATGACGAATTGGGGAGACAGCGGCGAGGGCGAGGGATTTGGGGAAGAA